>NW_026695329.1:0-56908 GCF_029851405.1 Lichtheimia ornata
CTTGAGGTGGAGTTGGTTCGTTAGCGGAAAAAGCCATGTTGTTCATTGTCAAGTAGGTGGACCCTGGCAGAGCAAAAGATGCAGAGGGGCGTGTTTGTGTAACGGAGCCATTTTGCATGACTGAAATGGCCAATGTATGATATCATATACACTATCTATGATTGGCAGCTAACAGCCACTTCCTCCCAATCCCAACTTTTGTTTATTGTGTGACAGTGGAATTATGCTCCTGCTCCAGGCATTCATTTCCATCATCCAAGCTTCTTGATCCAAGCTGATTTGGCTGAGCTACGCCCAAACAAAGAATACGTCAATTCTTGAAAGACAGACCCTGCGAATGTCTCCGTCTTTCAAACTTTTGGACGTTCCCATTCCAAATTTTCAATTGAAGCATGAGGTCTTTATTAGAAAAAGTTGATCAGCATGCTCGAGAGTACCCTTCTGACCAATTTTCAAGTTGGAAGTGGGCAACTTCGGGGCGGTGGACCGCCCGCTCTTTTGTACCCCTTATCCACCATTTGGACCACCCCGCATTCAAGACATTCTTAATGAAGTGTATAGTTTTTAAATGAATGAAGTTGATAAGCATGTTCCAGCGAACCTTTTGACAAAGTTTCAAGTCCAAAGTGTGGAATCCCACGATAGTACATACTATTTCGATAAATCATGAATCCGGCGCTGATCTCCATGTACGACCTCCATAGTAAACTCACATTACATCCTCCCATTCAAATTTCTATAATGAAGTGTAGGTTCTTTTTTAATACAAAGTTGATCAGAATGGCCAAGAGCATAATGTGCGAAAGTTTCACGGCCGAAGTGGGCAATCCCATAATCAAGATTTAGCTTACAGGATTCATGCATTTATACAAGAGGTGTCCGACCTATTTAATTTCCACTTTTTCCACTCCTGCGTTCTTCCCTCTTCCCCCATTCTCAACTGTTGGCCCGTTCAAGTATACAACTACCACCTACGAACGATTGTCCGGCTTCAACCCATCATGTCAATCCTACGATTGCCTTGATCCGATTGCCTCTGAGTGAATGGCAAGTCCATGGCGTGTACGCCCCACTACAACACCCGCGTTTCTTGACACTTCGCGTTCTCTTGTACATTCGTCTACCACGATCAATCGTAGCAGCATTCATTGCAAGGCCTTTACTCCATTGCTTCAAACAGTGTTCTTTACTTGCAGCAACCTCCCTTACAGCCTTTGTTACGTGCGACAGCTGATAGCCATTGTATACAAGCAACTTTATTTACATGTAGCAGCCTACTTCAATACATACGCCTTCTTATGGATATGGATATTTCTCTGGTGCATGGGATGGAAGGAGTTTGATATATGGACCTGGTTGCTCCATTTAGAACGTTTGGATGATGCCATATCAGCTATCAAGCACACTGCAATACAAGCAATCGTCACCTGGTTGAGCTGCGATAGAAAACGACTAAGAAAGAGATCGAGAAAAGGATACATGCCAGCAACGATCACATGGCTCTTGTCAACCAACGTTTTGGATTTGCAACGGTTATGGATGGATGGATGCAACCAAGTACAGTCATGGGAAACTTTGGAAAGCTGCTTTGGTTACTTGGGACGTCGTTAGCAAGAAGAAAGGAAGGATCCTGTCACATGGATACAACTAAGGGTGATGATGAATTGGAATGGCATTGACGAGAGGACTTCTATCTTTGATGTACCACCATGGGAGAATCGATGTACTTGAGTAAAGCTATGCTGCAGCTGTTTGGGAAGGAGGTGTTTGTGACGGCAGCAACAACAATACAATGACATACAATGATACCCTATACCTCTTTGTGATTCATCCATACCTTCTTCCTTTGGCAATGTTGTTTTTTTACCATACTTACTCAATAAACATCCACAGCACCATCGCTCATTCCTCGACTTGAAATGAATGAACACTGAATTCAGCATGATTGTCAGAGTATTATACAATCATCTCGTATGTACAATGAGTGTATATGGCTACGTGAAGTTGGATTGAATGAAGGTTCCAAAGCGATTACAGCGTCGTATGGAGACGCTTTGATCACTTTTTTTCATATCACCCTGATTAAGGTTTCCTCGTTCATATGCTAGCCAGATGATACTGTAGAGTTGCCTCTTAGCACTTACTATGAAGACCCCCGTTATCACTCTTTACAACTCCTTATCCACGCAACTACGATCAATTGGAATTTATGCATTACTACAATGACTTTTTTTTCGACGTGCATCATGCAACAATGTGTGTGGGGTGGGGATTGAACACGATGATGATGTTAAAAATGGTGCGAATATAAAAGGAAAATGATGATGCATCAAAACAAGATAATACACGTAAAAGGTTGGAGAATGAAAGTGAAGGATAATGAAGTGGCATGGGTTCTATAACTCTAACTTGCTCGTCACCGCCTTGTTGCCGGAGCGTTTAACGAACCACAAGTACATTTCACCAATAGACTCCAAATCGTCCATATACCCATCGATGTGTTCATCTAACAATGGGATGGCTTCGGTGACAAGTTGTTGTTTTCCCTCAAGTTCCCGCTCAAATTCATCACCTTCCTGTGGTTTGCCATCAAAGTCCCAAGCCTTGAGATAATGCACGATCTTGTTCTTGTTGGGCATGTTCTTGTTGTAAGCGACATCGCGATCCATCATCCATTGCACGGTACGATCCCAACCCATGGCTGGCAACAAGTAAATATCCATATCCCATTCCTGTGTCACACGATGCAACACTTGCTTGGCATGGGCAATGGTCTTTTTGCGTACCTCCTCTTGAGTACTTAAACCTTGCTCAGTGACATCCCATCGATTGGGTGGACCAAACTCAAGCACACAATGCTCCACCAACCCAGCAGCAAATAATTCACTCGCTGAATCCAAAGCTTGTAATTCGAATCCTTCCACATCAATCTTCAAGAAATGGATTGGTTGGCGTAAAAGTGATGACACATTTTTGAGACTGCCGATGGCTACACCGTTATTGTCGGTGGAAGCTTCCAATCCCTTGGCATAAGCGGCATCAATTTCCTGTGGGCTGTTGATCAATGTTTTGTCTGTGCCGGTAAACAACTTGTCAAAAGCAGGCAACGTATCCAAGCGAATCGTTTGCGTTTGCATGATCGTGTTTTGGTTGGCAAAATCAAGGAACCCAATACCGCCATCATTGACGTTATAGTTGGACATGGACACCTTGCGGAATTTATCAAGGACGGCAAAGGGGAGAACTCGTAGCCGCGGTGATACTTGATTAAGACGTGCGCCAAGACCAATTACACCTATCATGATCAAACATTTTTGTATGAGCACATGGGTCAACGAAGACGATGTGTGCGTATGTACGAGGAAACCATCACCATACACACACAACAGCAGCAACAACAACTTACTACGCAGGTTTGTTTGTGGTTCAAAAGCAATAGTGTGAGCACCACTAGCACTAGCGACCATAGAAAACAAGCCATGGTTGGATCCTTTTATCCGAAAAAGGTGTGAGCGTGTTAATAAAAGCTAATAAAGCCTGGTGTCTCTTTGTCTTGATCGACCAGGAGCAACAAAAGCAAAAAGCTATATACCATACCTGCATCGACCATAAGCAAGGGGTGTGTGCGAGTGGGGTCACGACGATACACACGCAAAATCCATTTCATCAACGTATAAATACGATGCTCACGTTCATAGTGTCTATCAATGTCGACAAGGTGGCCTTCGGAAGCGATAAAGACATCGGGCTTTGTGTTGATCTGAAACATGTGGTGTTATTGGATAAGCTCATACACACTAGCCAAAAACTTACAAGGCCAATATTCCAAGACTCAAGTCTTTCAGCATAGGCAAGCGCGTTACCATCCTTCAACCGCATAGTGATCTGATCAGCCGTTGGGGCTACCAAAGGCAAGTCTTTGGTCGACGCAGGATGTTGCCCTGTAAAAAAATTAAGGAGGGGTGAAACCCAACATTAGTAACTTTTTCGGCGCCTAACATAAACATAGGTGCAAACACACACACGCCCCCAATAAAAATAGTATTTTGCTCCTGCATTCCCAACAACAACGTACCAGGCATATATGTTTTTGGTGGTTTGATTGGTTGATTGTTTTGGAATAGCACAGGTTCAAGATGTGCTTCAGCTGGAGGAGGTGGTGGAACAGGAACCGGTGGTGGTGGTGGTGGTGGAGGTGGTGGTTGGGGAATATCAGGTGGTGGAGGTGGTTGTTGTTGATCTTGCTGTGGGGAATCTGGATGGAAGGGTGAAGATGATGCTTCATCCTTATTATCAACAGAGGTATGTTGTTCCTAAGAACATGATGAGTTTGCGTGTTACGGTAATCCACAAGAGCTGGCGTGTATTTTTAACTTACGTAGGAAACGCAGTTGCCGTTCTCGTCGCAAGTCTCTCGGGAATTATATGTCCAAAACATCAGGTTGCCAATAAAAAAGATAAAGACAAGGCCAAGTAGCCATGACTTAGAGCCGAGCCACGGTTTCATCGTGGAGGTATGTGGAGGAAAAAGTACGAAAAAGTAAGAGAGAGGAAAAGGAGGGTAGAATAAAGGAAAGAGAGTAGAAAAAAGACACCATTACTGCGGGCCTAGATTTGGTGGTTTCTTAAAAGGCATTTGCCTAAGCACTAAAAGGATTAACTTGTTCTCCCTCTTGACAGCAGCAAACTCATTACTCTTTCTCTTCCTCCTTTATAAGACCCATCCTTCCCTTGTTGTATTGTACGTGCTCATCTTGCATCTCATCCACCTTTGGATAATCCAACAATGAACATCTTTATCTTTCCATGCCTTTATACCGGCAATGTACCATTTGGCAATGGCGATATGCAGCTATTGACTACAGAATGTCGATCCTTTTACGTCGATCATGGATTGGGGTGTATTACGTTGCACCAACCATTACTAAATATAAATCCCGTCAGTGAAGTACGACTCAGTGACTCGTATTTATGGCTTTGCCTTACCTTTCTAGTGAGCTGCTGGTTACTTTATACACTCACACGGTCGTTTACAGCGTGTCACATGTACTTGCTCCCTTTCCTCTTTGCTGGTATTACCTGTGTCATCTCTTTTTTTCTGCAACTATAAAGCTATATGAGAAAATTTATTGGCTGCCTATAACTAAATACCAAGACGTACCCAGCATCATGGTAGGCCAAGCATGTTTCAGCCATTGTATTGGTTAGCCAATGAGCCTTACAACCAGCACGGTGGATTGATGCATCCAATGTCTTTAACTTTCATTGACTTCAGGACCACGTTATGCGGCATATGGCAAGATGCAATGTGTGCTTCATGAGGCGTGTATTACCACGGCATAACGTACCATTGGGTGGGGTTACAACAATAAACGTTCATTATTAAGCCTGTGTCTGTGTGTTGTTATAGTACCAGATCCATATTCAGGGGCACGTAACAGGATCATTTCAAAACAACAGATCTCATATACATTCATGATACAGTATTTGAAAGCCGAGTTGTCATGTTGTATCTCAGGGGTTCAGTGATGAGCTATTGACTAATTGCCAAAGATGGAATGTCAAAAGATGAAGAAGAATGAAATGATGTTGAATCTGGCTATAAACATTTTGCTACGCTCAACATAGATCATATCATCTCTTGGGTTATTTAGACTGATTCATTGGCAAGGATGAATGTTTGCAATAGCAAAACTTGAAATGACAAGTGTGAAGCGAAAGAAAGCAAAACGGCTGATAAAAGTGCTGAGCTGCTAGGCTTAAATTGGATATCAATCGGAGCGCAGCACGCATGAGAGAGCAAGAGCAAAGAGCCGTTTTTCCTGGCAGTGCGGGCGCAGCTGACTATGTCATGTCCTTGGCAACGGTTGCTATCTTTAACTGTTGGATGGTTTGAATGAAATGGGAGTTTATTGGTGAAGCGTAAATGGTAAATTACATTGAAGTAATGACATGGATAATGGCAATGGTTGTTTGCAATCAAGATTCATGCACAAAAGGGCGGCAGCATCAACCACCTTTTTTTACCTTTTATCTCGAGGGATGATGCTCTTGTGCGACTCTCATTACATCAATACCCTTTTCGAGTCACGTTGCCGCGACCTTCAAAGCGTTTGCTGCACGTATCTCTCTCCATATTTATCTCTTTTTCCTTTTTTCCACACAAGCACACACATACTCGCTCTCTCTCTCTTCTACAACAACGTTATGGTATGTACAATGGAGCCATCGTATAGGCAATCAGATGCACTGGATTGACACGCGATCTGTTGTTGTTGCGTAGGCTGATCAACTTACTCAAGAACGTATTGACGAATTCCGTGAAGCCTTTCAACTCTTTGACCGTAACGGTGATGGGAATATCTCGGCCAAGGAATTAGGTGTTGTTTTGCGTTCGTTTGGTATGAACCCAAGTGATGCTGAGCTGCAGGATATGGTAAGCCATTATGTTCCTGGATGTGACAGGATGAGCCTGTGTGTGCGTTTGGGTACGAGACGTTTTTTAACATGTAAACGCAATAGATCAATGATGTGGATGCTGATGGTAATGGCACTATTGACTTTGATGAATTCCTTGGTCTTGTACAAAACCTGCAATCCACCAATGAAGCCGATGATTTGAAGGAAGCATTCAGGTAAATCAAAAATTGTGGGAGAAGGATGTAGCAGGTGTATTGACGCTATGATTACATGGCAGAGTATTTGATACGGATGGCAACGGATTGATCGATCATCAAGAACTTCGAGATGTGATGGCATCTTTGAATGAGCACCTTACTGAAGAAGAAATCCATTCCATGATTGCTCAAGCCGATATGAATGGTGATGGCAAGATCAGCTTTGAAGAATTCAAGTTGATGATGGGATCCAAATAGACGTATGAAGAATGCAAGTTCTATACCAACATTATCAATTACACAACATCACATTTCACACTTGTACGCATCTTTTGTAAACTATCTTTCTTTTGCATTAAACTTTATGGTAATTCCAACAAAAGCCCGACATTGCCCATTCCCCCATCTTTATTTATCTTGGGCCCATCTACATCTATTTTCCTTCTTGCTCTCTCTCTCTCTCTTAACTCATACGCACATACACAAGCATTCTTTTGGTATCATGACAGCTATTCCCAAAGTATTGACAATTGCTGGTAGCGATAGCGGAGGGTAAGAGTTTATGCATGTATAACAAGGGAGGTTGTCCTGACATAATACAACACGATAGTGGTGCAGGAATTCAAGCCGATCTCAAGACTTTGACATCGCTCAATGTATACGGCTCCTCGGTGTTGACTTCATTGACTTCGCAAAACACATTGGGCGTCGATGCGATCCATAATGTGCCCACCGACTTTGTGCAAAAGCAGCTTGACGCGGTGCTCAGCGATATTGGCACGGATGCTATCAAGACCGGCATGTTGGCTTCTGGTGCTATTGTTCAAGCAGTGGTTGACACGTTGAAAAAGTACAATCATGACAAGTTGGTGGTGGATCCTGTGATGATATCGACAAGCGGTTCCAAGTTGTTGGCCGAGGACGCCGTGCAGACATGTATTGACAGCTTATTGCCCATCACGCTTGTATTGACTCCCAATGTCCCCGAGGCCGAAGTCTTGTTGGGAATGAGCTCTGGTGCTATAAAGACGCTCGATGATATGCGTACAGCTGCCAAAAAGCTTGCCGATTTGGGTCCTCGCAATGTATTGGTCAAGGGTGGACATTTGCCTGTGGAACGGAATGGCGAGAAATACGTTGTGGATGTCTTGTACGAGAAGAAGACGGGCGAATACCACGAGATTGAGAATCCCTATTGTGATACGAAAGATACTCATGGCACTGGATGCACTCTTTCTGCTGCTATTGCTGCCGGACTTGCTCAGGGCAATGATGGTATGTTTAAGGGAAGGGAAGCAAACATCTCAGATGATCATAGGCTAATGTTGATGTAATCATAGTGGTTATGGCAGTAAAGAAGGCTACAATCTATATCCAAGATGCCATCAATGCATCTCACGCATCCATTGGAAAAGGTGCTGGTCCTGTCAACCATCTTCACAATATCCATTTACGTCCCTATGCTTGGTAAGTGCACGATCTTCTCAGAATCCATTCGTGTATTTGGATCATCTCACAAGCTTCATCTCATCGTCTCAAACCTTATCTCTATAGTAAGAGCTATGTTCAAGCATTGAAGGAGTCACTACCCGATGGCGTGTGGGACGAATTCATTGATCACCCATTTGTGCGTGGCATGGCCGATGGAACATTATCAAGAGAAAGCTTCATCTTTTACATCAAACAAGATTACCTTTATTTACAGCATTATGCTCGTTCAGCTGCATTGGCCGCTTACAAGTGTAGGTTTATTATGCAAATATACATGTACGTGACCATCAACTCTAACTCATACATTGTATAGCACCTGACATCGACATGGCCGCAAGAAATGCGAAGATCGTATTGCATATCCAACATGAGATGCAGATGCACTTGAAGGTAAAAGGCAGCAACGGGAAAGTTCGGGTAAGTAAACAGTATCTGATGTCATGGAAACGATAGTACTGCGAAAGCTGGGGCATCTCCAAGGAGGATATCTTGGCAACACCCGAGAGTGTCTACAACGTAGCCTATACGCGTTATGTCCTTGACAAGGGTAAGCATGAAATACTTTTACCCTTTCATATCAATTGACATTGGGTTCCGATTTCTCCCACAGGCGCAACCGGAGATCAGCTTGATCTGCAAGTGGCCATGGCTCCTTGTCTCCTAGGTTACGGTGAAATTGGTGTGAAGCTTTACAATGACCCCAACACCAAGCGAGGTAAGCACGTGGGACAATGCAATGGGACAATGTTTTGACAGTTCCGAGAATTGCCGATGACTCACTCACCCACTCATAGAGGGTAACCCATATTGGACCTGGATCAAAAATTATGCTGAGGACGACTTTCAAGATGCAGTGAGAAACGGAAAAGGTATAGTGACCGAATTTTTTTATTCGTGTGAATGGATGGACTTATGGGGTGTATCTATGAAATAGCACTCTTGGAAGAGCTTGCCGTTCATCATGTGTCGACCTCGCCTTCACGTTTCAAGGAAACTTGTGAAATCTTTGAGCAAGCCACGAGACTCGAAATTAAGTTCTGGGAAATGGGTCTTCATCGTAAATAGAAATGTAGAATAGTTTATATGTTGTATGTTGTTGTATATCTATCTAAACACTAGGTACTAAAGATGCTCTCCTCCGATCAACGGCTAAGCGTTTGAGATCTCCCTTAAGCCATAGAATGGGTAATGAGAAAAAGGCCATAATGCACACAGCAGCAATAAGTGAGTTGCGCATGTTGCCTGGTGGATCGGCTTCTGGTCCTGCACGTAATGCGTTGGCAATGACTGTGAAAATGAGCATGACGACCGTATCAAGGGTCCAAATGACATTGGATGCGATAGCCTCGGGCACCGGATATGACACTAAGGATGCATTAGGATAACCAAATACGACAACAAATGATGGTAAATATTTTTACCTTCACATGCATATTCCAGTTGCACAGGAAGCACGCCCATGGAGAAAAATCCAATCAAGAAGCAGATACAAATCAAGGGTCCGTATCCATTTTCAACGACTATTGTTTGTCATGGTGAGTCAACATACCAGAAATCTTTGCTTTCACCCGCAAACTTACTTTGGAAGATTAACATGACATAGGTAGCGACCACCATCGGTGTGAAAAGCTTGATGAACATGAGATGCTCGCCCCTTTGTCCAACAAAGTACCCCATCTTGTAAATAAAAATGATTAGATTTAAGCACATGCATGCATAGATGGAGGATAAATGTATACTCACAAAAGTACCGCCGACATAGCCAGCAATAGTTAATACGGCCATTGCGATGCCTCCTTGTTGATCCGTATAGCCGTAAGGCGCCGCGGCTTGAATGATAATCACAGAGATGGCATAAAACATGCCACAGTTGACTCCTGCAACAATGACAGTGCTGATGTATTGAAAGTTTTTGCAAAGCATTTTGACACCTTTCCAAATCGATGTTCTTGGTGCAGCGGCACTAGCTGAAGGAGGAACCTTTGGCAGCTTGGGTGTCAACAAGATGGGGACGGCACAACATGTGCAAATGATGCCAACGACCTTGAACTATAGTGAATGTGAGTGTTGCTGTGTTAGTCATAGAAGATTCTTAGGCTTCCAATATGATGCCTACCATCCAGGGAACATTTTCGACCGATGGAGCTAGGGGAGGCATAATCAATGGTGCCACAAGCATACCCAAAGAGATAGCTGCGGATCAAAAAGATGAGACGCACGTCCACTGCTTGTCGGTGTTTCGCTTTACTTACAGACAAATGTGTTGCCGATTGTACGATCTTGGGGTGCAAACCAAGTAGCGACAAACTTGAAAGGTGCGTGCATGTGTGAGGAGGAGGGCTTCATCATCATCATCATCAATACCTGCATCAACATACCTTTGGAGCAATACTATTATAGAATTGATGATGCATGATTAGTATCTTCACTTTGCTGATTGAATCAGGAGACAACAACGTACTTGTATGCGAATGGACCACCAATGCCACCAATGACTTGGCCAACCATAACGATGGTGTATCTCTTCTCTGGTGGAGCTGCAACGGCTGCATATCGGATCCATGCTCCAACCAAGTTGATGATCCCTGAAAAGGAAATCTATACCAGAACGTTTTAGATGATCTTTGTTCTAGATAAAACCAGCAGCATGGGTTTACTTACACAAGCCTTGATACCAAATTGTTCATAGGCCCATCCAGCTGGTAACGATAGCAACGTATTCACAATAGCGCATGCATTGGATAACCAGTTTAGCTGATCAAAGTCGATTTGCATCCACTCGGCTGACGGTGTGGGTGCACTGGAGCAAGTGGTCCACATAATGTTACAAGCAGCATTCACCAACATTATACTGACAAGGACAATCCAGGCCATGAATGGCGTCTTGTTGCTGTACTCAATCTTGTCTTCAATGACATGGTCATTGGGCAATGACGGCGACCGATTCTTGATACCCGAGGACTCCATACTATCCGGCGTTGACGTTGCAGTTGAAAGAGACTCTCCCTGCATGTTGTCGTTGGTCGAGGTCAAGCATTAAATAGATTTTAGCTTTTCAAGATCATCTCCATATATAGACAAGCTTGTGTACCTTACTGCCATCATAAAAAACGCGGGTAACAACGATACCACATCGCCGCCTGTAGGTTGTCATCTATTGTACTACCCATATTGCGTTTGGTCTTTGCAATGCTTTGGATGCTGGATCAAAGATCGCCTTATGAGAAAGTGGGGGGGGGTTGCTGCATATAAGAGTGCATGTGTCATTTAATCTGCTGCTGGGGTTATTGATGCAAATCCATCGACTGAATCCATTTACATTGCTATATGATACGTCTTCCACAAGCATGTATTCTTTGATTTACGTGATGTAGTGGGGTGCATCAGCTACTGATCCAACATCGTTAGGACTCGGGTAACACTTTCCTCTAGGGGAAGACAGCCATGGCTGCTTTGGAAAAGCAATCACCCGAATCGCCACTCCCGGAAAGATCCGCTCACTGAACGCACGGCTTCTTCTGGAAAACTTTTTCCAAAGGATATTAAATCAAGGAACATCCACTCATTCACATCATGTCTCATGTCGGGATAAACTTGGATAAGCTGGGAAGTTCTCATTGCTCTTTGTTTATCATTTGGTAGGTGTGATCGGCAATTTTCATGCACATCATAATGACGCAGCGTATTGTACCTTGCTGATTATGCTTGTAAGCTCATTCATAAAACAATGACTGCCCATTGATTGTTAAAGGTGCATGGTGGGGCAACCATAAACGGATGCTCCTTTTACAATATGAGTGATCCATGATAGCCTGAGAGCCTTACTTGGGAAGGCCATTCAAGACACTTTGAGTGCTACCAGAAACGCCACCTTTTCCACGACGTAGCATCAGGTATCCCCGCAACACCCTATTATCCTTTTTGTATATCTCTATGACAAAAGCCATGCGTATTGTTGGCGGGCACGTCATAGTAAATAGGTTCAATGTATTGTGCATAGATGAAAGCATGCTATTTGGTACGTACAGGCCGAGCTCGCACTAAAGGCATGATTGGTGACGTATGTTTTAATAAATCGACTTTTGGGCTTCTTCACTCAGCCATACTTTTGATCAATACCATAGTCGTTTATCCTGTGCTTCCTTGTACCTGATGTCTTGTACACCCACACCACCTTACAATTCGTCCCATTCTTTTACACTACTGGTAAATGATATCTATTACGTATACGACCAGCACCACCAATTCAATAAAAAAACATCAAAAGCTGATACGTCTCATGTGAGGCATGTAAGACGTGGTTTATTATCCGTGGAGGCGTGTTGTTGAGTAGTATTGTTGGATGTTGGTATTGAATAGCAACCATGTACCATAATCATGTCCACATAATTCGCACGCCAAGAATGTATGCTAACAAAAGGATTCAGCTGCCACTGTAATCATTCCATGTTGAGAAGAGAGCATCCAAAAGCAGTAGGCGAGTGAGCATAACGTCGGCGTGCACTGACCATGCTCCAGGTTAATGGTCAAGCTCGGAGCGTCAAATATTATGTGAAGACTTTTACCCCAACATCTGTTGTTACTCTTTAGTCCCCGGAGTGTATAGGCTCATCAAGACATGGCAATGGATGGATGGTTAAAGGTGTTTAGGAGGAAATAGGAAATTAAAACGTAGGCATACAATGCTGCAACAAGCCATATAATCCGTCATCATACATGTGGATCAAGTTTGACGGCCAACAATGAATCAGGGATGGGATTCTAAAAGTTTCAAAATAGGGGGCCACTGATGCGACATTGGATCAGCGACCCGAATGCTGGACAAGGTTTGGTTTTAAAAAGGGATCCCAAAACACGTCTTCTCTTTCCTCCTTTCCTCTCTTTAATCCCACAACCATGGCTGAATTAGATTATCTCGCCACAATCCCTGGTATTCCATTTCCTCAGATATACGAAACTATGATGGATTGGAAAACGCCTATCATTGCTGCCATTGCATATGAAGCAGGTGTTCAGGTACTATCAAGAATATTTGGTTCCTCAGCAACCTCCTTATCACGCGTGGAGGCGAAAAAACGCGGCGACCAAACCGCACGCAAATCAAACCCCTTGATGACAGCCTTTTGTCTGGCACATAATATGGCTCTTTGTATTTATTCCGCTATCACATTCTACAACATGGTGAAAGGATTGCATAAGGCAAGGACACGAGATGCACCGTTATTTGACCGGGTAAGTTATAGAAAAGGAAATGGATTACAGCAAAAGGCACAAGGAGTGGGATCGGATGAAGGGGGTAGCAGAAAGGTTATTCTGATGATGGAAGGGGACTTGCATATGCGTGTGTGTTGTATATACCTCAACCCACTAACGTATCATCTACCCCATCGCTTTTGATGTTTGGCGGAAAAGGTGTGCGACCTAGACGAGTTCTTTTGGAGAGACACACTTGCCTATTGGGGATATCTATTTTATCTCTCAAAGTACTATGAAATGGTGGATACAATTATCATTGTGCTCAAGGGACGTCAACCATCATTCCTACAACTCTTCCATCATGCTGGTGCTTTGATCACCATGTGGGCTGGAATCCGCTATCGTTGCACTGCTATTTGGATGTTTTGCACGTTCAATTCGTTCATTCACACGGTCATGTACTTTTACTATGCAGCGACCACTGTTGGCCTTCATCCTCCCGGCAAACAATACTTGACATCGATGCAAATCATCCAATTTGTGGTGGGCGTGTCACTTGCTTTGGCATACTTGTTCTATCCTGGTTGCTCTAATTCGCCAGGCCAACGATTTACGCTCAAGATCAACATCATATACGTCACATCCCTGGTCGGATTATTTGCCAACTTCATGCGTAAGACGTATGGTCGCTCTCGGAAGGACTCCAAAAAAGAACAACTAAAAAAAGAATAAGAAGCACCGACAACATTGCAGCATGGCGTGATTCGATGCCGATTGATTACGCTTTTTATCTTCTGGAGATATCACTCACTTGCTTCAAAGAGCAATAAAAAAGCAGCTATAGTAAGGATACCATAGACCTTCAGCTTGTACAGTGACATCTTTGGGTGGATTTTTTTTCATGGTATCCATGTAACGCAAAAGCGGCACTATTCTTGAATGTGACACAAAACCTAATCTCAACGCCAGATGCACGACACAGGTGTATGCACACGCTCGTATCAACGAGAATAGTAATAGGGATCTAATGATACAACATGATTGAAAGTTTTGTGGGACTTGTAAGCTATGTATTGGTGTGATGTATTCGTGGATTGGACATGGTGGTAGTAACATCATTTGCCGTCAACGGCATTATTGTGTGATATGAAGGTCTTCGATACATAGGTCTTTTAGACTAGAAAAGGGGAAGACTTGCTTGCAGCATCAATGTTGCATGGCAAACCATAAATAGGGAATGTCTGTTGCAGTGCATACATAGCTCCTTTGCCATGCTTGGGCAGCTGCACCACTCGATGTAATGATTGGTTTTTAGATTTGTGAGCGTACATCCAATAGCCTGCAAGTGAGCCGGGTAATAGCAGAAGCGTCGACATCGATATGCATACATAGGGTCAGGTTGTACCGGACGTTTTGTACCAGCACGTTGCTAGGTAAAATTTACGTTGATCACAGCGTACCTAAAAGTCACGAGTGGACGTAAAATAGTTATTAGATACCATGGTTCTTTATCTTTATGCAAAGCGCATTTCTCGAGGAATAGAATCTTGAAGCGTAACGCTCCAATCGATCCTACCGTCAACATGCAAACATTACTTAGAACCTTAAGCCTCGGGATTTGAATCAAAGAAACGAAGAAGTATGGTATCTTTATGTTTTCCTACGCTGTAAGAGTGATGCTATATGGAAAGTGATCTTTGTTCAATGTCTCGTGGCCAGCCGCTAATAGAGCTAAAGATGCAGGAGGAGCTTGCTTGTGTAACACAGCTGGCTGGATAGGACTGGAAGGGTCAATCCTCCTATTGGTGGAGAATGCATGATTGACCTTCGCCCTGGCTTGCATGTAGTAAGGTCCGCCTATTATGGTAGCCCGTATGAAATGGTTTGTTCGCACATAAGGTTGCATGCGATAGCGTAGGTAATCATAATGTGTTCATGTACTCATGCCACATTGTATCACAGCTCACTCTTTCTTGAACATATGAACTAAGCTTACAATTAACCATGCTTTCTTTGAGGTGACAAGCAGTATTGTTGGCTACCATCATTCTCGAATTTATTATCTTTTCAGCACAAGTATTCGAGGATCTATGATGCTTTTCGTCTACTACCACACACCATGTAGGAAGCTTTAACGAACGATACACCCGATGATGCAAACGATCCCATCCCCCTTCCCGAACTTCAAATTTCCGTCTCCTCTTTCAATCCAAGTGATCCGCGTCTTGCACAATACAAGCTAAATGTACGATACCCTCTCAAATAACATGTTGAACCCAATTTTCATTCAATGGAAGTCGAAGAATAACTTAATTGTAGGTAGGATGGATGTTTATGAAGTAAGTAAGATAAGGGAACAGCATTTGGGATTAAATAAAATACGGAGTGGTGAATCACATAGAGACAATAGGGGCGAATGTGTCATTGTATTCTTGGTTGTTGCTTGCATAAACATCCTCCATCCATGATTGCTAACTGATGCGTGCATTGACTCGAGTATTCCAATACCGTGCAAGGCTGTAAACTCCTTCTTTGATCAATTCCATCTCATCCATCATCCTCATCCTCAGCCATATCCACATGACATGATCCATAGTCCCTGCTGACAACGCGTCAAATAACCACCATGGTTCATACTCGCATCCATCCATCCACCATAACCATTCCACATCCAATGTGTTGGTAGAAAGAAGCCCCAGAGATCGCTGCTGATACGCTTCCTTGCCCATCGACCCTTGGTCTCCATGTTTCTTGTCGCTTTCCATCACAACTCATCCAGCCGAGGGTTGCTTGTATTGCGGCGTGGTTGACGGCTGATATGGCGACATCCAAACTTGACGCACATCATTAATGGGCCAAGGGAGCCAAACCATGCAATGTATCCATTCCTTCCATCGCATGCACCAAAGCAATCTTGAGGCCCATATCCATATCCATAAGAAGTTGTATGTATTGAAGTATGTCGTACACGTAAATAAAGCTGCTTCTATACAATGGCTATCTGCTGTACACGTGAACAAGGCTGTAAGACAAGTTGTTGCAAGGGAAGAACGATGTTGGAGACAATGGAGTAAATGCCCTTGCTAATAGCAACTGCTGCAATGAATGCTGTTACGATTGGTCGTGGCAGACGAGTGTGCAAGAGAGTGTGTTGTGTCAAGAGACTCGTGTGTTGTGGAAGAGAGACATGAAGGCTGTGTACGGGCCATGGACCTGCCATTCAGTCAAAGACAATCGGATCAAGGCTGTTATAGGATTGACATGATGGGTTGGAGCAGGACAATCGTTTGCAGGTGGTAGTTGTATACATGAATGAGCAATAGTTGAGATTGCGAAGAAGAGGCAAGGGGCTGAGAGTGGAAGAAGTGGGAAATCAAGTAGATTGAGATGACATTTTTTTATTTGACCGTTGCCTAGTCAAACCCTCTCGGGCCAAGAATGATGAAGGTTGGGATGATGGATCGAAACAGGAGAATAGTTCATATGCGGTGGATTGAGCAACGATTTTAAATGGAAGGAAGAGGCTATTAGTTGGCGTTTTATGACCTGGAATTTGGACAGGGTACACTCATCATGAAGCATTGTTGTTCGCTGCCGCTAACAACGTTTCATTACAGCGATAGTCTCTAATTGCAAATATGGATGGGCAAAAGATTGCAAGTTCCTGTAAAGATGGATACTAGTAGAAGGATTGTAGTATGGTTGCATAAACATGCAAGCTTATTTTAAGATGGTTACTCCACCACAGGTAGTGTTAAGCCATTCAAAATCACAGTTTACGGGGGAAGCCAGTCATTCATCATTTTTGTGGGGATGGATAGAATATGCTTTATCAGATGGAAATAGCGATTGACACGGCTGTGAAGTAAATGGCTGATCGATCCTTTTGTTATGCTCAAATGGTTTAAAGCACGTGTATTGTTGCGTACGTTGTGATATCATTGGAGCGTATTTTGGTTATGACGTGCTCGCAACGATGATAATGTGAGATAAGGTCCCAAGTACCCGGTGGTAATTGATATGCGTGATGATTGATGCCTCGATTGATCATCAATAGTAGAGGAGTGCAAAGATTTCTAAGCTGTTGGTAATAGGTGATTAAGGAGACAAGGGGCGAGATTCCAGCATTTGGGGTACAGCTTATCAAGCACTGACAAAGCTTCCCTTGCTTAGGTGGGACGAGCGGAGATTTGTCAAAGCTTACACATATTATCGACCGCTCGGGGATACCTCCAGCGTATATATAAATCATGCTCGCGAAATACGTGTATCTTCATTCTTCACTACTACTCCTCCACACATACATCCTACAACAATGGCTCCTAAAGTTCACATGTGAGTATCGATTCTACGTCATGTACGCCTTTACTCATATCGTATCGTATCAACAGCGTCTTCTACTCCACCTACGGTCACGTCTACCGCCTTGCCCAAGAAGTCCAAAAGGGTCTTGAAGCTGTTGGTGTTGAAGCTAAGCTCTTCCAAGGTATTCTTTATCAGCAACCATAACATGTTTTCCTCGTATTAAAACATGATCTCTTTTTTCTTTAGTTGCCGAAACCCTCTCTGATGAGATCCTCCAAAAGATGCACGCCCCTGCCAAGCCTGATGTTCCTGTCATCACCGTTGACGACCTCAAGGAAGCTGATGGTATCTTGTTCGGCATCCCCACTCGTTTCGGTACCATGCCCGCTCAAATGAAGGCGTAAGTAGGCAAATCTTCCTCATCCAATAATAGCGTGTACTGACATACTCCGTTTCATTTTATCAGATTCCTCGATGCTACTGGTCAATTGTGGGCCGCTGGTGGTCTTGCTGGCAAGTTCGCTGGTACCTTCTTCTCCACCGCCTCCCAACACGGGTATGTATAGCTATTTTGTTTCAACCATACAGATGTATTAACATGCATTTTAAATAGTGGTCAAGAAACCACCGCTCTTACCGCCGTCACCTTCTTTGCTCACCACGGCATGATCTACGTGCCTTTCGGTTTCGCCAACACTGTAAGTATTTCATTCGGAGATGAATGCGAGGAAACACAGCTGCAGCAAAGTTCTGACACTTTCTTTAATCATGCAGCATCTCTTTGACAACTCTGAGGTCGTTGGTGGCTCTGCCTATGGTGCCGGTACCGTTGCGTAAGTGGATTGGATTGGTATATGGAATGCATTCAAGGCATGTTCTAATGACGTATGATATATAGCAACGGTGATGGTTCCCGTCAACCTAGCGAGAAGGAATTGGCTATTGCCAAGAACCAGGGTGAGAACTTTGGCAAGACCGTCGCCACCTTTGTCAAGGGCAAGACCGCCTAAACAAGCTAGAAGCGATATAATACCAAATAAAGCCAATTCTCCCAACCAACAATAGTATCTGCTCAGTGAATGAATACGATTGGGTATAGTGATTGAGGATGCCTAAATACGCTATGGCAAGGTTCTTGGTGCTCTTTATCTTTGCAACAAAGCATCATCATCAGGGGCAGTGGCTGCATTTAAATAGCCTTGCTTCATTGTGGCATATGCAGCAAGTCTCATGATGACGATTAGCTGCAAATATTTGGCAGCTTTGGGATGCTTGTTTGTATTGGCCGGTTATCTTATTCAACATGATCATGCATTTTTTCAACATCATTCTCGCTTATCTCCTCATGGCATCGCACATGTGCATGATTGTTCACGCAATCAATAACCTCCTTCATATGCATACCAGCGTGTTTGCTATACCGCCAACTACACTTGAAATCGTTGGCAGGGAGGAACCCAACCAAAGGCACGAGGTTGCCATGATACGCATTGACAGCTGTGTGTGGATACCATTGGTTACTCAAAGTGGCTCATGCGTTGTTAAAGATGAATGGTATTACCATGCGTGTTGATCCTGGATCCATATTGCACAATAGTGCTGAGCCCTGAGTCAATTATAGAACATGGTAGTATAGATGGGCGTTTCTAAGAGACAACACGTGTATCATTGCGCATAGCACATTATCGTATACATGACCTTTTCAACCTCTTACGTGAATCACTGTTTATGTCAATGATCATATGACAGGCAAGCGCAGTAAATGTCAATGGGAATGCAACCCATTCATTAATGTTTTGGATTAGATGCATATGCGAAAAATTTGCATTCACGTTTGACAACGGCATTCGTATGATGAAAATGATAGGCACAGGAGTACCTTGAAGGTGGACGCTTATCATTTAGAAAGAAAGAAAAAACCATGCTGGTAAATGATGTATGGTGACCCTATTTTTAGGGGCGACAAAGTCAGATGCTGTTGTTCGGCTTCCGGAAAGTTGCATTTCCTCTGTACCGAGTTGACAATATTTTGCCTCTACCCGCGCCTCATTGTAGTTCCTTTCTCTTTCCGCTTTCTTTTTTTCTCTCTCGCCTTTATCATCCCGGCTTGCTTTATTAGCGCGTCGTTATCATCAGCATGTCAACCACGGATGATTATGTTGCGACTACACGCACCAACGACGAGTCAACACCAGGTGCCACAACACCAAATGACACATCGGATCATGATACAGCCTCTCCTTCACCAACCGAAGAAGAATCTACAAATACCCTATCACCCTCATCCCCAACTATGGCACCTGATGAATCAAACACAGAGGTGGATGATCCAATTGATAGCACATCATCTCTTGATAATCCAAGCCCAACCACTACAGAGGACGTTGAGCCAACAACATCGACAACTGACAACCCAAAAACATCATCAAGCGACCCTGATGCACCATCCGCTTCAAACACAACATCAGGTAACATGGGTGACTGCATACTATTTTGAGAGGGATATGGAAAGAAATACATAGCACTCAAAAAATAGCACACACATCCACTTTCAGACACCAGTGACACTGTAACCAGCAATTCGGATCCACCACCTACAAGTGATGGGAGTGAAGCATCATCCACAACATCCGATCCTCCGATTACTAGCAGCAGTGATTCTCTTGAACCAAGTAGTACCACATCTAGTGATAGTGAACCTCCATCATCAACATCTCAAACACCTGATCCTAGCAGTGATACTCCTCCTCCTTCGCAAACCAGCAATGCTAGCGATAGTGGAAGCATTGAACCAACAAGCACACCACCTCCTACTGATAGTAGCTCGACCAACATTCCTCCAAGCCAATCTACAGATAGCAATGAGCCAACGTCTTCCGATCCAAGTAGTAGCAGTGATATCCAAACACCCACAACCACAAGCGATGACGTCTCAACAACCTCAGCGGAGGAGCCATCATCATCTACGACATCCTCATCATCCACTGAATCAGCATCAACTAGTGATCCTATAAGCACCACTACCACAACATCCGATGTACCACCATCAACGACAAGCCCTCCTCCTGAAACGAGTACAACCACAAGCATACCATTACCACCATCCACAACCACAACTACGGAAGACATTACTACCACTACCACTACTACTGAAGAAACGAAACCAACAAGCACTACCACAGATCCACCTCCTCCTTCGGAAACGACACATTACGTTACAACAACAAGCTATATCACGACATCTACTGTCATTGTCACCAATGGGCGTACCGAGACTGTTGTTACCACCATACCTACCCTGTAAGCTGACAACAAATATGCATCTCGTCATTTCGCTTATATTTATTTATGCATTGATAGCATTGTTACACCTTCTTTACCAGCTGAATCCCAAACAATCAGTGGTGGCTCAACGGCTGACACAGGCACGATTGTTGGTAGTGTGATTGGTGGCGCTGCTGGGTTAGGTATCATTATTGCAGGTCTCGTTTTTTGGATGAGAAAGAGACGACAAAACCAACGACCACGATCCATCCCTCTTGAAATGACCAGCCACTATGAAGATGACTTTTATGGCGATCCCTATCGATATTCAATGGCCACCCGAGGAAATGAGTATGGATGGGGCAATACAAGCAACAATAGCTCAGCTCCAGCTGTGGTCACCTATGATACGGGTGTTGAACAATCACCATGGCAACATCCATCATCATCACCACCGCCACCACGTGTTGATGTGCCTCATTATAGAGACTAACAACAACATCTACCACATTTGTAAAATAATCATGTACGATACTCAAAATAAAAGTGACCTCGTTTTGCATTGCATCAAAATCAATTATCCAGCCAATGTTAACAATGTAAGTAAAGCATATCCATGTTTGTATTGCCATAATATCATTTCTACTTTGCTCCACCTAATCTTCTTCCGTGCCCGTGTTTGCATCTGGTGGCAAGCCATCATCCTCTGTATCAAAGAATTACATCCTTTAGCGTCCTTTACGTTGTACCCTTTGATCCAATGCGCCTCCTTACCTCGCCTTCGATATAGTGTAATCTCTTGCTGCTTGTAATATCGTCGATTCTCCTCGTCATAAAGCACCAAATTCAAGTAATACCTCACCGAGAACCTCTTGTTAATGTCTAAGGAGACCACAATCAGCGACCTACATTCGATATCCAACGACACAAAAGCCCAACTTTACCTCTGAATGTGGGGGTAAGGTCATATCCACCCAAGAACAACCTGATGGGAATGATCTCACCTGTGTATTAAATGGGTATATGAGTTGCATGATATCCAAAGAACAAGCATTTCACCTACCGCGTACGGGTGCTCCATCCATGATTTCGAATTTGCTCACTGTCTCACTCTCGTTGTAGGTATTTGGGGCTACACGTATCCACATCATACGTTAAACCTCTTTTTCAATGTTGCCATCCATCATCCATATCCAGTCCACTCACCAAAGCCAGTCGTCTCACGGCGTACAATGCATAATTCCATGTGCTTGATCTTGATACGCACCAATAAGAAGAAGATCTTGCCGACAATGACATCTTTCAGGTGGTATCTATATAAAATCGAGAAGCTTGTATTAGCAGACGAGCAACGAGCACGTGATGTTACTTGTCCACTTGCGTTGATTTGTTGTATTCGAATTCAATGTGTAAGCAATCTTCGATGCCGACTTCCATTTTGATTGAATGTGGATCATCCTTGGGTTCATGATAAGATCGAACGAGTAAATCGGATTCACGGATCATGTTCCCCATCCTCCTCGCCACGATGACGCGTATAAAGTATCTATCATCATCACCCTATTGTAAGCCTACCAACAAGCAGAGGGCATTGGGTGTTAAGAAGCATACCTAAGCTGTACGTTGATACCATAGTAGCATTCATACTGCTTTTCCACGTTTCGAAATTCAAAGTCCATTGTTGTATTCTGCCGTATCTCTCCAGGCGCTGCCAATTCTTGTGATAGACACTGAAACTCTTTGCTTTGAGACGAGTCATTAAGGACAACTAGAGCGTGTATGTATGTGACAATGCGCATGAGCGAGATGGCCAACATGGCACGCATGGATACCCCTTACCAATGGCACCAACGCATTCGACGCGAATCCCATTGTGTTCCAAACGTTTACCGTGTCCCACCCTGACCAACACCTGTTTCAAGAAGGAGAACCACCACCCCTTATCAGCAATTCATTGTGATAGTTATTTCCTCTATCGCTCTTTATACCTTTCCTCGTACGGGTTCTCTGTCAAAATAAAGTGGAAGTCTTTCGCGTGGTTGAGATCGATTGATTGCGATATCAAAGGTGCGACGTTGTTCAGCGTCGTCCAACTGGATCTTGACGTCAGCAGGAGCAGATAGACCAAACAATGACTAGTAGAATAAGGTTGTTAGAGAATAAAAAAGAGTGATAAATAAAGGATTATACTTGCAGCAACTGACATCCTGGGATATATGGTAAAAGGATGGTAAAAAGAAGAAAGAAAAGAAAAGGAGAAAGTTGCCGGAGGAGAAAGGCGGAGGCAAAGGCGCTGTCATGCAACATTGAAGGTTGCACACACACACACACACACGACGACGTACATCTCTCAGGTACTTCCGATTTTCAACGCGTTTATAAAAGACGCTTCTCTTTTTTATACTTAGCACGACCCCCTTTGAGGAATGCGATAAAGGGGCTATTTGACGTAATAATGAGGATCACATCTATTATTGTAAGGCACCCATGTACACATACACACTGCACCCGGGTCATCGGACCAGCTTCCTTACATCCTTCCGATTGTAATATTAACTTTTCTTCTTCTTCAGACGTAAAGCTGTGCCTTTCTTCATATGTCAACCTCTTTTCGACTGCCTTTTGGTTATAACGGTGCTCCCCCTTGGCCATCACTCTATTGGCCTTTCAGTCCTGATTTCGTTCCACTGAATCTCATTGCTGATGTGCCTCATTCTCTTTTTTACTTGAACGGTAATACCTTGTTGGCTTCTTTGATCTCTCTATCCTCAATGATCCCATCCTTTAGATATATGGAGATTCACTGTTGTATGGTCAATTATCTTCGCACTCGTCGTCTACCTACCGGCTGGTAAGCATCATGGATCAAAGAACGAGTATCGAGGTATATCAAGGTATGTTGTTGATCTGCTGTTGTTATGTAGGCATGTGGGCATTTATCACCTTGGCCAAAACAAAGACATTTCGATGGTACATCCTGATGACGGTTCCTTTCATATTCGTGCTAGGAGGATCACTCGCATCGTTTGTAACAGGAAGTATCATAGGCAAGTACTACTAGTCATTACGCGGTGGTGACTATCATCTCAATGCTAATAATCACGCGACGATGCATATGATCATCATGTTACATAGGCGTGGCACTGGCAGTCATCTACAACTCGGGGTTCTTTGTAATGTCAACTTGGATCCCATTTCTTTGGGCACTCACACATATCTTGGTCGTGCTGGTGGGAAGTTACTCTACTATAACCACGGTTCTTTAACTATCTGGAGCTGGTCTCTTTATCATCTACTACGTACACATTCATTTGTAAAACATTATTTTCGTGGCATCATCCAATAACAAGTCTATCACTATCACTATCACTACCACATGTCTTTCACTTGATGAGAAAAGGCAATCAATGATTACGTCCTTTTATTGTATCTCGATTGTATCTCGATCCAAAACGTTCTTTACATGGTACTTGGTTGGGTGCATAATGACTACGTATTTTCTCTCTCATGCATCGATCCAGGAGTAACACCGCGTGGTACACAATCAAATGTCGGCCTCTTCTTTCTCTCTTTACTTTTCACACCCATGAGCTTCGAATCGCTGGCAGAGTCCTTGGGCCAACTTGGCGACAAGTTTGGAGATCTACATAAGCAAATGGAGGATCTGAACGACGTGAACGACTCCCTGATCCGATTCAACAAGGCATTTGGGGCTTTTCTATTTGGCATGCAAGCAACGTCCACATCGCTCGAATGGCCTGAAGTAATACCTCCATCACGACCACCACAATCGCTATAGATTAACACGTCCTTTGTTTTATCTAGGCACCCGTAAAGTCTTCGTTCCAACTTGTTCAACAACCAGGTAAGTAGTTGTCTATGTATCCATGTTGTTCCTTTGTTGACGTTTTATGCTGTGAGCATAGCCCAATCTTCATCATCAAAGATACCTCGATTCCAGCAACGAGCACAGAAACAAACAACATCAGGCACCAAGTTCCTTGTCAAGGTAAGGAGGAATGGCTTGCATACTACATCTGCCTATATCTTAACACGATCATTAGATCAATCCAAGCGTGATCATTCAACATCTTCCATTAAAGTTCCGAGAGCAAACAGTGAGTGGATCCCATTGCTTCATAAAAGGATGGACATTAACCGATCTCTCAGGAACATACTCGCAACATGCAGAATGTCATCAAGGCCCTCGCCAAACACCCTGATGGCGTGTAAGTATACAAACAAACTTACCCGTGTAGCTATCTGAAATTGACACAATGAACACAAAGGAACATGCCAACTATGGTCAAGGAGACAAAATTACCCAAGCACAAGGTCACTGAGTGCCTGAATGCTCTTTTACACAGCAAGGATGTTATCAAGCAAAGCCAACGGGTAATTGTGGATAAGGATGGGGTCGATATTGCATGCTCAACATCATCATTTTTCTTAGAATCAACTTTCTCTTTACCGACTTGAGCCATCGCGATATCCAACAACATCATAGTTATCATCGTCAGCTTCCAGCCACATTCCCTTTGCTCTCGCTCTCTCATCACTCAACCTTTTTTCAACCCATTTGCTATAAACAATGTAAATATTTGCTGGATCATCATCATCATCATCATCGATAATGGGTATGTCATATTTCTTGATCGGCGGGGACATTGATGCTTGGATAGGGTGAGGGGTACCCTGCTTTGTGGTGGAGTTCAGCTATCCGTTCCCTTAAGCGACGATTGCGACGATTCAAGTGATGGATGTATTCTGCAGCTTTGAAAAGGATGGTGCTCTTGTTGATATTGGATTCTTGCAGACCAGGCACAAGTTGGGTCATGTCATTGAGTGCTGCACGGATGGTGTTACGTCGCTTTTGTTCAGAAGCTGTGTGGTTTGCTCGTTTCTCGACTTCATTCAAGATCTTCTTGATACGTTTGGAGGTGGAAGAGGAGAGTGAGACACCATCTTCATCATCACTACTGCTGCTGATACTGGATTCTCTAAGATGCAACGACAAAAGAGAGGAGGATCTTCGTTTCTTGGTATTCTCATGGTATTCCTCGGTATATGGGATATGGATGGCATCACATTGGAGATAATCTGTCACCAGTTAATTCGTATTGATATGATTACTTCGTGCTATGTGGATATCGGCATACCAGGCTGGAGCGAGGATGCGTCATGAGGGATGATGATGGTTTTATCCATGATGTTGGTTGCATGCAAAAAGAGATTGAAAGGTACCAAAAAGGATGTGCAAAAAAGTCAATGCGTATTATATACATGACACGGATCATTTTTCCGAGATTGCCACAGCCAAGGAGAAAAGAGCTTGATGCAGGGGAAATTCGGGAGCAAATAGATTCCGTAATTGTCCGTGGATGCTAGCCCTTCCTTCATTTACCCCGCACTTTGAAAGGAATCATGTAAGTGGGACTCTCTAAATGGCTGATCGGTTCATTGTTACCTTCCTTGTTTTCTCACAGCCACATTTATATCGATAATGATTGCAGGTTATTAAAAGTGCCGCCTCCTTCGAATCGATTACTATCGTCGTCATATCACAACAGCCCCATTATTACTGCATGACATCAACAACCTATCGATAAACCTTACATACATACTCGGGTCACATGTACGTTATTTACTCTAACCTATGATGCAAAGAGATATCTAATCCAATGACTCCATATATGAAAAGTAGTAGGCTCAACTCAGTGAGTAGGGCCATTTGATGATTGCAGCAATCTTCAACTTGCGCCGAATATGGATGTGTGATTACAGCCAATGTGATGGTAAGCCTGGTGGATACGTTACTCCAAGTGATATGCTGCTCACTATCTTATCTTCGATTCATAGCAAGCCAATCGCAAAGTGAGGCATTTTGATCGGGTGGTAAAAGTTGCTTGAAAAGCTTTGGTTGCTGGATTACCCCATTGTAAGTATGGACCAATTTTCGTGTTGGGGCATTATGCAAGCAGCTCTATTGGATTTTTCCTAATGTTTGCTTGGCGCGTAGTACTTCTTCAGGAAGCCGTTCTTTCACCCTCATGCGGGAGATGTTGTGGCCTAGGCCATTTACGCTTGTGCACTATGCTTATCGATTACGAAGATGCAAACGACTTTTTTTTTGAAACGAAGACGTACATGGACATTCTCGAACAGCGTCATATTTCGTGGAACTTGAGCACAGCAAAAACTGATTTGAGTGATGACATTGTTGGATGACCTTATTTATGCATGCACAATCAATCACACCAAGGCTCTCTGTGAAGGCTCCTCATCGATCTATCAGCTCATCACCATTCTTAACAGCCATTTTATCACTCTTTGTGGTCGCAGAAGTACCCACGCCCACCATGCAGCTATAAACAAGATGAATGTTGTCGCCCATCGTTCTACTCCTACACATCTCTTTCTTTCCATTATCGTATCACTCTTTGATTGCTGACACCTTCAAATCCCTTGGTAAGTACCATGGTGGATATGCCTCTTTGTGGATGATCCATGTACTCATATTTGGACGATCGTTAAGGTTTCATTGTTATCCTCGTACTCCCATTTTCCTTGTTGCCATTGTGTTTTTGGCTCATTTAATAAGGTAAAACCTAATCATCTCGCTTGATGAAATACAAACCTTACATTCCTTTTGATGTAGCTACCTCCAAAGATCATCTGCAAAATTGAATCAGGTGTACTACATACAGCCCGCATGGTGTTGATATACCGATTTCCCTTTGGCACAGCAACGTTTGGATTTCATCTTACGAAACTTGAACGATGGATCGGATTACTTGTCATCTGAGGAAAAACCCAGCCATGGAGACACCAAAAATGATACCAGCAAAGCCAAAAAGCTGCGTAACCATATGCTGCAACTATGGAAGAGCAAACTTGGATCGACAACGCTGGCAAAGGAATTGGAAGCTATGACTTGCCAATGGAAGGGAATCTATCTGATAATCTATGGCACAAGGATCGTCGACAAAATTTGATTCTATCTTTTGTGAAGAGACATGTTACCATCCCGCCGGTGAGTGGACACCTTGCTGCAGCAGCACAAGTACTCATGGCCATGTTGTCATTGAAACAAAAGGCAACAATCAACTGTGTACGATTTGCAGCAATGTTGGAGAAGCAGTGGATTGAAATCGAGATGTTATGCGATGAACACGACTATCTACGTGAAGACTCTGTTGAGAGGTCGTTCGAATCGATGGATGATTCAATGGGTCAATAAGCTGTGGAGCGGATTTTGAGAAGATGCAAAGAAGTAAAGGCACCTGAGGCCCCTGTCAGTTGTCACGATTGGGAGAAGATCCTTGTGAATGGCGAGAAGCCCATAGCAATCGATCGTAAGCGACAAAGGCGTGGTGCCGCATGACGTACATTATTGTTATAGCTTTCAAATACGTAGCCTTATGTTAGCTGCTGTATCCTTTGTAAATCTATTTATTGTGTGCTGTATAGTAGTATTTATTCATTCATCCTCATGCGTTATGATAATGATTGTTGCCAAAGATTATAATGTTGTATTAGCCATAAGTGAGAATAGAGGGACGCCATGCATAAATGACAGGCATGCCAAAGTGAGAAATACAAGATGCCAAGTAAGGAACACACTCTTCCAAGCTAAGTTTAATTGTGGCCATTATGAAGTGTGTTATTCTCTCAATGCCAAACAATAGGTGTTCGTGTGACGCCAAATGAAAAAGATCAGGCACCAAACATAAAATTCAACAATGTTGATCTTGGTGATGATGGAGGGTACACAAAAGAAAAGTTTCCCAACAACAAGAGCACGCGGCATTTGACAAGTCTTGTGCACCAGCATCACTTTCAGCTGAAAACGTGGAGATGACGCACCAAAATCGGACCCTTCCACAATATCTGAAACCCGACGAGAGAGTTTTGTCAGCACGCATATGATCATCACATTCGGTTTTGGTTGCTGTCTTTTTTTCAGTGTTCACCCCGCTTCTTCATTCTTTCACCTCTTCTTTCACTACACAACCATGTCCGTTGACACTTTTAACCGTTTCCTTGCAACCACTACGGGTCGTGAAAAGGCCTGTCGTCTCGTTCAATACTTTGCTCGCTTCTATGCCTTTTATCTTTTCCGTAGCGGTGCACCCAAGGAGGCTATTCAACGTTGGAATGATCTCAAGAGCCATATCGGTAACGCTCGCAAGTTCTTCCGTCTCTTTAAGCAAGTTGAATTCGCCACCACTGCTGTCAAGAGCATGAGCATCCAAGATGAAGTTGTGCGTGCTACCAGCGTGCTTAAGCAGGTTGGCATGTTCTTCTACTATGGTACCGAAGCTCTCAATTTGGTATGTATGATGGGGGTGGTGGCGGCAAAGAAGAGATGGTGGGGAGAGGCAGTGGTGAACTCACACACAAAGTCTATATAGGCCAATGCTATCAAGTTTTACAAGTTCTCCAATATCAAGGACATTCAACGTCTTGGTTTCAAATGCTGGTTGTTTGCATTGACTATGTCCATCATCACCAGTATCCACAAGTTGCGTGGATTGCACGTTCGTGAAGCCATGCTTAACAAGAACGAGAAGGCTCCCGAAGCCGATGCTAAGGCTCTTGTCAAGTAAGTATAGAAAAGAGGATGACAAGGGGAGGACGTTGTATGTTAAACAAGAGTCAATAGGGAAAAGAAGGGACTTCACAAGCAATTATTGCAAGATGTTGTGGATGCCATCATCCCTGTTGCTGGTCTCAACATTATCGGTTTCGATGAAGGCATCGTTGGTCTTGCTGGGTAAGTTTTTTACAAATTCTCCCCGGTTGTGCAACCTTCCTAATCTCTCACTTTTAGTATGACTACCTCTTGGTTGGCTGTTACCTCCCAATGGCAAAAGGTTGCTTCCAAGTAATTCCCCATCTAGACGATCTCACTATTTCCTACTCCTCCTCCTTCACCCAACTTGCATCATCCTAGTCTTGCATATCCTGTACACGTCTCCTCCAAAAAACGGTACCATTGTTTATAAACACACTCACACGTGCTTCTCATTCTTGATTCACGTGCAGCTTTTTATTTTATCATGCAAAGGATGCTATTCGCAGCAGCTTGTCATTACTTCAGGGACCGTGTCACACAATCCAATCGTGTACATTTTCTTAGTCGTTCAATACCCACGGGACTGTAGACCCATACTGATGTTTATCACAATGCGAATATGAAAGCGTATGACTCAAGGACATCCGAAAAGTAGTGTTGGATGATTGATGGATGAATGATCTTCATATTTTATAATAGTTGTGATATTGATGGAACAAGCAGGATACACTGAGTGGGTTACCAGCATTGGGCGGTATTGTGGATGTGTCATGGAAACGGAGCGTGGGCAGTTGGCAGGTCCATATAGGTAGTGATGGTACACAAATGCCTATCCACGTTATGTAAAGGATTTTCTCATCGCTCACAAGACTTTGGCGTAAGGGATACCTGTATAAATAAACAAAACGGCATGGGATCGTCTCCATTGCTTTACCCGTAGCAATAACTATCATGGTCGCTGCTGACAACAATAATCAGCCTACTCGTTTTCCTCCGCTTGCACCCAAGTCCCCTTCTGGTGTCGACCTTCTTGCAGCAGAGAGAAGGAAATCAAGCTTCAATGTAGACTCAATGACCAAGTTCATCTACCCAGATGGGTGGCTCGACAGAATGCATAAGGTGCTTGCTGTCATCGAAAAGGATCCGGCATTCGACAAAACCATGCGCTACTACCAGAATCGCTACGAAGGAATGCGACAAGCTTACGCCAAAGAAAAGCGCATCCGTCAGTTATCTACGTATGTAATTGAATGTCCCTTTTTGTTACACCAATCATGTACTCAACTTTCTTTATATGTAGCGAGCATGGATGGGATGATATGGATAGAAGCATGGCTAATTTTCTTTATGATGGCGTTTCACCGGTATGAAATAAGGATAGGGTGGGTATATGGTGATAGGCAGCAATGGCTCATTGTGGGGTTTTTCATGTAGTTCTCAGTACATCACAGCATGTTTATGACAACCTTGCGCAATCAATGCAACGACGAGCAACGTAAATTGTTTTATGAGCCTGCGACGCGACTTGAGATCATTGGTTGCTATGCACAAACTGAGCTTGGTCATGGATCCAATGTGCGTGGTTTGGAGACGACAGCTACCTACATCCCTGAGGACAACGAATTCGAGATCCATTCGCCACACCTTACGTCATCCAAATGGTGGATTGGTGGATTAGGCAAGAGCGCCACTCATTGTGTCTTGATGGCTCGGCTTATCATTCATGGCAAGGATCATGGCCCACACCCATTTTGTTTCCAAATCCGAAGTCTCAGGGATCATAGGCCATTGCCTGGTATTACGGTGGGCGACATTGGACCGAAGTTGGGATACAACAGCAATGACAATGGCTTTATCCTCTTTGACCATTTCCGTGTACCTCATATCTCGCTTCTTGCCAAGTTTTCTCAAGTCAAACCAGGAACTGGTGAATACATCAAGCCGCCCAATGCACGTCTTTCTTATGGCACCATGGTCTTTATTCGAGCAAACATTGTTGCAGGTATGTACATTTATTGTGTATAGGTGAAAGGATGCCCTTGTGCTTAGACTTTTTTTTCTTTGTTTGCAATAGGAAGTCGTTTTGCTATGGCACGTGCAGCCACTGTTGCAGTGCGTTATTCGGCTGTTCGCCGTCAATTTGTGGATGCTGCTGAACCAAAAAAGTGGGGCAAAGAGGTCATTGAAACTCCTGTCATCGACTACACAATGCAGCAATATCGGCTCTTCCCCGTTATAGCAGGTGCTTATGCTTTATTGTTCACTGGCCGTGAAATGCTTCGTCTGTACGACCTGAATCAAGAAGCCATGAAGCAAGGCGACTATGGACTACTAGCAGACTTGCATGCAAGCTCATCCGGTCTCAAATCTTTGACAACGACAATGGCTGTAAATGCAGTAGAGGAATGTCGACGTGCATGTGGTGGTCATGGATACAGCATGTTTTCTGGTCTCGGTAGCTTTTATCAGGACTATGTTCCTAATGTCACGTAAGTTTGGGATTTGGATACATTGTTGTGCATAACATCATCTCATGAATCATGGATGTATATAGCTTTGAAGGTGATAATTACATCCTCACGCATCAAACATCGCGTTATATATGCAAGACGTATCGCAACGTGGTGGCAGGCAAAGCTGTTCCATCCGAGCACAACATGACTGTGACCTATTTGATGCAATACTTGCAAGATCCCAAAGCGACATGCGCTGACGACTTGACCAATCCTGAAGTGATACTCAATGCATTTGGGTATCGTGCAGCTTACTTTGCAGCACAGCTGGTGGAACAATTGGATCATGAAGGGCGATCTTGGAACAGCATGCTCGTCGAAGTTAATCGTGTGTCACGTGCTCATTGTCAATATATGCTTGTTCGCAGCTTTTTTGTCGGCATTCGCCAAGCGGACCAGCAACTACAGCCTGTGTTATCAGTATTGGCGCGTCTATTTGCATTGCATATGATGGAGCAAGAGCTTGCAGATTTCATGCTGACAGGATACATTACAAGTGCTCAAGGCAAATCCCTAAGGAAGCTTGTATTGGATTACATTTCAAAGATTCGAGATGATGCGGTGGCGCTTGTAGACGCGTTTGCATTGCCTGATTATTATCTTCATTCTGCCCTTGGACGATATGATGGAAAAGTGTACGAAAGCATGACCAAGATGGCTGAGCTAGAGCCTTTGAATCAGACTCAAGTAGTGGATATGTACGAGGAATACATCAAGCCCCACGTCTATAAACCAAATAGCAAGTTGTAAATGATGAATAAACAATAAAGGTTGAGAGACTATTGGCATCCTTGGCTGCTGTCCCATCTACTACCTACTTGACACAAAGTCGATTGTCCAACACTTGGATGTTCATCGGCACCCCAAATTTCCATTGGCGATTTATCCTCAGGGACACGTAATTGAATCATGTAAAAAGCGCCATAAAGTAATGAAGGCATGTGTTGCTAGACAAGAATGTCTTTCCCATGAATCGTATAGCATTTGTGCAAGCCTTGGGGTTCGCCGAGCATAGCTTATGGCTACCCCACATTTTAATGCACAGCAGCTTCCCACAGTAAAATTTCACATGCCGATTGCTGTCAGCTTTCTCCCCAATGTCTTGGTCGTCTCTTTCTCATCTTGTGCAACGCCCAGCATATTTAAACCTTCAACCCCAACAGCAATCCAACTACTCGAACTCCATTCAATAACTCACAATGTCGACTCCACTTGCCAGCGATCTCTTGCTCCCTGAACTTGAACGACAACTCAAGGAAGAACCCCACCTTATCCCAGCTGTTAAGGGTCTCTTTATTGTCACTGTCACCAAGAAGAAAAAGGCAGCTGCTGTTTGGTATGTAACAACCTTGTAATGAGGCATTCCCATCAGCAACGTTACTCATTTCATGGCTAGGTACATTCTTTTGCAAGGTATGTGAAGCGTGTCCTTTTATGGAATAGGTTTCATTGTCAAGGCTGGATCATTGTATCTCATCAATGTCCTCTATGTTGTAGGCAAGGATACGATGCCTGTCATCACCAACGACCAAGAAAAGGCCAAGGACGCTGCCAAGACCAAGGTTAGAACCGTCAAGATTCAAGTCGAGGACACTGATCTCGTCAACTTTATCACTGGAGGGTAGGTGGTTGATCATGGATCATTGTTATACATTGGTACTAAACATGTATATGTAGCATGACTGTAAGTCGTTGTTCTTACTACTGCTAATCAATTCAGGTCGATTCTGATATTCTTTCTTAACCCAAATCAAAGGGCGTAAAAGCCTATATGACAGGCAAGATCAAGGTTCGTGGTGATCTCATCCTCGCACAAAAGCTCGAAGACATCTTTGAGAAGGCTGGAGGACGTGATGTAAGTGTATTCTAAAGGCTCATTATCGGTCATACTTAATTATCTTGTCACTCTTAGCGCGCCATCGCCTTCATCAAGCAAAATGAACAGCTAAGAGCATTGACTGTGAAATCCAAGTTGTAAATCCGCGTGCAACACGATCATATCCCCATGGTACAATCTATACTCAATTAAATGGTATTACACGCAATTGGCTTGCAGCATTACTTGGATGATTGATACGGTTGAGAAAAGGATGCGTGCCAGGTTGGGTAACAGGGGGCGGATCACAGCATCCACTTTTGTTCTTTGATGAGGATGGGACGCTGATGAACATGAACATGAGCCTTTTGATCGGACATAGCTTAGTACTTGATCTCTTTACAACCATCTCTTGCTTAATAAAGTACATCGATTACACAGCCCATCATTACTACGTCAACAACACATACCAAAAATGCAACATGAACAATAAAAGGATGTGCTTTGTTAATACCAAAATATGTATTGAGTATAAGGATCTTCGTATATAAAGAATATTTACATGTACTGTAGTAAAAAGGTATATATAATACATTAGGGACAGTTGTTTACATCGCCATAGGGACACGATGCGGCAATGACATTGCCTTCCACACCAGCCAATTGGAAGACTGCCTTTAGCAAAGCTGAGATACCTTGACCTAAAAGAGAATGCCAATGTTAGATTTGGGGCAAATTGAAGTAAAATGATTCTACTACATACCTGCGATAAGTCCTCCAGCAGTGCTGTGCATAAGATCATCGTATGCTTTTGGATCAATTTTCTTCCAAATTTGACCAGCGGTCCAACCAATGAACATAGAGAATGGCACTTCAGGCGAGGGATTAATCATGGAGATGCCAATAGCAGAAAACGAGGGGAAGTAACGCCAATACTTTTGTGGGACAAGGAAGAAACGAATAAAGGGAGCGATGCAACCGACACCAGCAGCAACACCAGTGGTGATAATAGCACCCTTGCTAAGAGGAGCAGCTTCACCTGTAAGTAGCTTGGTGACCTGCAACCAAGCAGTGACGGATACGAGTTGAAATTCGCAAGGGGCATTAAGATCTTGAGATGTGACGCAAGGGTATGCTTCAGCAAAGAGAATAAACATGCCAACAGCAATACCAATAGCAGGGAAGGAAGCGACCGCCTGGGCCAAAAATTGGGAACGAGGAGAAGCGCCAACAATTTGGCCGGTCTTAAGATCACCGACCATGTCAACAGCTTGTGCAGCAGCTGAAGCAGAGATGTTACCAGCCATCAAGTTGTTCTTTTGAACTTGCTGAACGTTGTCAGCAGGCATACCAGCAAAAATGAGCTGAGTCATTTTGCCAACAGCACCAGTCGGGTTGATATCCGTTTCACCAGCAGCTTGAATACCGACAAAGGTAAGGATAAATGCAATAATGACGGCTACGATACTTTGATACACGGGCATGTGGAAGTATTCACCCATAATGGCACATGTGAAAATAATCGAAACGACAACGCCGGATGACCACCACCATGTAGGTACCAATTCATCGGCAGAATAAAGCTCGTCAGCTGCTGGCACAAAGTTCAATTCTTCAGCAGTGCCTATACGGAACACCTTGACCTTGATGTTGAGGGCCAAATAACGGAGACCATTCCAAATTTCGATACAGCCACCCTTGATACCACGCCATAGCGTATCATAGCGCACGAGCAATTCACAAATGGAAGACAACACCATGAGAGCAATACCAGGCCATAAGAAGAAGCTTTGTGCGCTATCGCCATCGCTGCTAAAGCCACTCATGCCAGTCCATACGCCTTTGGTTGTAAGAGTGGGACCAATAATACCCCAAATGAAAATGGATGAAACGAAAAAGCTGATCACAGTGGAGCCGGGGGTCATCAAACCAGCACCAAAGAAGGGCCAATCGAACATGTAGTACCAGCCCCAATCCAAGTCAGCACTGACCATGTTTTCATAACCCGTGCTATAGCCGATCCAGAACAAAATGTGAACTATACAATGGCAAGTGATGAGTTTCGACCCATACAAAGGAAAGGGATTACACTTACTGGTATCAAAGAAAGGTACCCAATGGGCAATGAGTGTCCAAAAGAAAGCAATGGCGAACCAAATGGCCATCCACTTTGCCTTTTTCATAGCTTCCTTTTCACCACCAATACTATCATGGAGCGAAATGATGGTTGTGGCGGTAGCACGTGGAGTTGGGAAAGGCAAATCTTGGTTGACAACAAAATGCTTGCGGAGGGGAACAGCAAAGAACAAGCCATAGAAAGCGGCAGAGATGGTGAACAATACAAGTGCTGCGGCATCACCTTTAGGTGTAGTCATGAGGCCGAGCTTATACATGGCAGGGATACCAGCAACAAAACCAGCTGAAAGACCACCAGCTATGTACAAGAGGATAATCATAAATAAACATGCATGTATATGCAACCCTTGAGTTGTATTTAACGTACCAGTAGTAGCAGCTGATTGTGCTGTAACGTTTTCTTTGGCACCAAAGTAACCACCGCCAGCCCACAATGGCAGCACACGTGATAATGGTTTGATGATGGCAAAACTAAAGATGGCACCGAACATGGATGCACCAAATGTCCAACCGATTTTGAGACCCAAATAGGTGTTGGATGCGGCTACCATGCATGTTAATTATCCCCTATGTGGAATTGGTATGCATATAGGGCTTACCAATCAAGCAACCAAGTAGCGAGCCTACAACGGAAGCACGCCATGTAAATTGCCATTCTTCTACAACGTATTGACCGAGAGGTTTATCCTCGTGCACCTCGATTTGTTCGCTCGATTCAGAAAAGACTTCCTTCTTGTCGATTTCATACTCGATCTTTTCCTCAACGATTTGAGGCTGTTGCTCTGACTCTTTCATGGAAAGGGGGTGAAGTTCAAATTAAACAAGTATAGAGATGAAAGAAAGATGAAAATGGTCCGAGGGGGAAACTCAAATGTGGCAATTTTATATGTCCAAGCTATGGTGCATGATTGATTCTTTCTACAAAATAACTGCATCCGGCAATTTCTGCTCGAAAAGGCATGTCTTTTACGATGTGATTGTGCAACATGAATTGTTGGTGGTGATGGACGGTGGGTTGGGGGGTGAGGATTATGGCTAAACATGAGCGAGTAAGAAAGAGGGGAGACGACCGGAGTCTGTTCAAGCGTGTCACCATCCGCTGCTTTTGCAGCCATGATTTTAAACATACTCTCTACTCCCTTTTAATCGCCTACTATGATTCATGATTACACTTGTCTTCTTTATTTTTCCTTTCGCTGTCATTTTTCGTGGGTAAAATGTGCCACGATCGAGATCGAACAAAAATGCCTACATTTGCAAATTTTGCCAAACAAGCGTGCGAAAAAAAGGACCCTTATTCGCGAAAAGGGCTTGAAAAGGCGAAATACTGCCTTATCCCGCTTATCTCGGGCTGAGATGCACGCGACAATCCTATTGGTGAATGGCTGACATTTCGTCCAATTGTTCATCAACATGACAAAACGGCTCCCTATATGGACGCTTGTGCCTGTTTCGTACATGTGACCCGACACACACACATCATGAGCCATCTTTCAACGCGAGATACATATTGCTCCTCTTTATCAGTGCGCTATAACCAGCCCCGCCTCTCCCCGCTCGCTTGATCGTTTTTGATTATTCTTTCTCACGATAAGGTGATGCACCAAAAGAGACACATGTTGCCATTTGTCAACAAAAACGATACATCCATTACACCTCGGCTGCTGATTGCGGAGTGATGAAACCCATTTCCTCGGTATACACCTCCTCTTCCCATCCTTCTTTGTTGTGCCTTACATCTTCTTTTTTTAGTAATGTTCTTGGAGTCGCTGTTTTCTTGCATTTGAATGAACCACATTGGCTCCCAACAGATGACTCACTTTTATGTTTAACATGTTGTTGTCAATCCTCGGGATCACATTGATCGATCCCAAACCTCGATCGGAAGCATGGTTATGGTTGCATAGTAGTAGTAGTAGTAAGCATGTTTATTTGACATTTGAGGAGTAAGGAAGCATCGAGTCACATTGGGCACAAGCGATACATGAAGCGTGTGAAAAGTTGTAGAATATACATGTCATGTCAAAACAATCTGTGTCATGTGTTTAGGCCACCTGCAGATGAAGGCAAAAGAAAATGGGACCACAATATCGGGTTGTGGATGTGTGGGGTGGGCAATCGGCGCTTTATGTTGATAATGGAAGAACCCGATTTATCGGAAGAAAGGAAAAGAAACTACAACAATGGATAATGGAGGATGATCATTCTCATAGATCGGTGTTTGCAAGCATGAATATGCAACTAGTCCACGCATGTCAAAACAACGTGGGATGAGACGATGGCTGCTGCATGACATTTAGCTCCATCCATGGTTCGTTCAACCAGGAACCAATCAATCTGAGTGGTGGCCCCAATTTCTTTTTTCACAAGGCTCGGACCACCACTACATTCTTTCAATACACGACGCTCTTACACACACACGCACACACTGCACACTATGAAGGTAACAATGGTGACACCTCATCCTCCCCCAGGTCATTCACCACACCCATTCTATAGGTCATTGACAAGATCCAACGTGCCGAACAAGAAGGTCGTTTCTTTTATTCATTTGAATTCTTCCCTCCAAAGACACCTCAGGTACCCTCCACTCTTGAGACAATCAGCACTCGTATTGCGTGTACTCATGTCCTTGTTAGGGTGTGCAAAACTTGTATGATCGTATCGAACGTATGCAACGCTTTGGTCCCGAATTCATTGACGTGACATGGGGTGCTGGTGGATCGTCAGCCGATCTCACTACTGAAATGGTCGCCAATGCACAAGCTGTATACGGGTTGGAGACTATGATGCATTTGACATGTACCAATATGCCCGTTGAAAAGATTGATCAAGCCTTGAAGGTAACAAGGATACAAGCTGGCTGCATGGATACGGGATCTCATCAATGTGTAGGCTGCGAAAGATTGTGGGTGTCAAAATATCTTGGCTCTTCGTGGTGATCCTCCTAAAGGTCAACTCAATTGGGAATCATGCGACAATGGCTTTGAGCATGCAGTGGATCTTGTACGTTACATTCGCAAGCAGTATGGTGATTACTTTTGTATCGGTGTTGCAGGTAATGTTGGGTTTGCATGATAAAATGGTGGTAGTTGCTAATGCATGTGTGTATGGCGTTTCTAAGGTTACCCCGAAGGACACATTGACAACCCTGACAAAGAAGATGATTTACGTCGATTGAAAGAAAAGGTGGATGCTGGTGCAGATCTCATCATTACACAACTCTTTTTCGACACCAACGCATTCACTACATTCGTCACTCGTTGTCGCGATATCGGCATCACATGTCCAATTCTTCCTGGCATTTTCCCTATCCAAAACTACAATGGTCTCAAGCGTGTGATCTCATTCAGCAACAACCAAGTGCCGCAAAAGATTTGGGATGATCTTGAACCTATCAAGGATGATGATGCTGCTGTCAAGGAATATGGTATCAATTTGACGGTGGAGTTTATTCGCGAATTCCGCAAGGCTGGCATCAATGGCTTCCACATTTATACCTTCAACCTTGAACGAAGCACACGCCTTATTTTGGAAAAGCTTGATCTCATGCCGGCCATGGAGGATGTCAAGCCGTTGCCATGGAACCCAGTAAGTTTGGAATAGGATCTTTGGGGCGATAATGATAGTGTGTGGTACTTACTATATGATTCCTATAGTCACTTACAGCAAAGCGTGCCAAAGAGAATGTACGCCCAATCTTTTGGAAGAATCGCACCAAGAGCTATATCCAGCGCACCGAATCGTGGGACGAATTTCCAAATGGACGATGGGGCGACTCGCGATCACCTGGTAAGTGACACGATGATGATAACCAAATACATCCAACGTGTGTACTCAACATGCTATTATAGCTTTTGGTGAATTGGATGGTTACGGTGTATCATTGAAGTATCCAACTCAGGAATGTCTAAAGATGTGGGGCCATCCAACGTCAACCGATGACATTGCACTTTTGTTCGCCAAATACTGTAAGGGATCTATAGCTGGTATACCATGGAGCGCACAACAGCTTGAAGCAGAAACCCAGATTATCCGACAGCGCTTGGCAGCTATCAATCTTCTTGGATTCCTTACCATCAATTCTCAACCCGCGGTAAATGGTGCCAAGAGCTCGCATCCTGTCTATGGCTGGGGTCCCAAAAATGGATATGTGTATCAAAAGGCCTATCTCGAGTTTTTTGTGTCGCCCGAGCAGCTGGATCAATTGACTGCCAAAATCAGCAAGAACCCACAAGTGACCTACTATGCTGTCAACAGAAAGGGTGATTTGCGTAGCAACATTATGCAAGAAGGCGACCAACCCAATGCTGTTACATGGGGCGTATTCCCTGGTGCTGAAGTCATTCAACCCACCATTGTTGAATCCATGTCGTTTATGGCCTGGAAGGATGAAGCATTCGAGTTATGGAATGAATGGGCCCGGATTTATGACCGTGAAAGCGACTCGGCCAAGATGATTTTGGATATCATGAACAACTGGTACCTCATCAATATCGTCCACAATGATTTCCAAGACGAGAATGGTATTTGGCGTTTGTTTGACTTAGAGGTAGACCAAATTGCCAACCAAAAGCAACATCTCTTTGATCTCATTGCCTAATCTTTATTCTCACGTTGTAAATGTATTTTGTCTTCATAATGACCTCCCCCTTCATCTCCCCCTTACAAGTGTATAAACTTTGCCACTTTTACATATCATACATATTTTTACGTGATGGGTGCATTGTTCTCTTGTCCAACAACAACGGCCCTAATAAGCTCATCCTCGTGTTGTTGCTACTAACAGAAACCAGTGTACAACATGCCACTTTACATCATACCGAAACCAAGGAACGTTTCATCTTATCAAAATGGCTGGCATTTGGGGGTGGGACGACTCACAAAACAGGATCAATTTTCCAGATTAGGCGTAGCAAGTAAAGGCACTTATGACAGCAGCTAAAATAAACGTTTGCTGGTAATTACCATTTCGAGAGCTTCCATTATCCGTGTCGGATGTTTATTACTCATCACATTATCAATCGCTGAGCTGCATTGGATGTTGCGACTCATGATGTCGGTTGTTGATGTATACATAGCATCTTTCAGAATCGTACATCAAAGAATGAGTTGAAGATGCGATGAAGGTCTTTTATATACGCTACCAGAAAGTAGTTGTGGTGTTCGGCGTACATGGCTATCTTATTAGCGTCCTCCCATCCAAAAGAATTACTCTGGTCAGCACCACGATGGACATGTATGTTTATTGGAGGCACATCGAATCAATGATAATACGTAGCATGTATCCCCGAGAACATCTTTGCAATAGTATTCATGAGAGAATATGAAGGAGGGGCTCAATAATTCAAGTACTTTATGAATAAGCGCTCTCGTATCCAGATAAAGGGGAATGGGGTTGAACAAAAGAGTCGAGTTAAGGGAGCACATGTAAAGAACTTCTTTCTACCAATGATAGCATAGATAATCATTGTTAGCCGTAAGATAAAGAAGCATGTTGTTTCTTTGTGAACCCACCTAGTTATTCGTGTATGATTACGATCAATGCCTCTCTAGATAATGTCGTTGGATTGTTGTTGATCAGCCTATCATCATTGGATGGTCATTGTGTGTGCGTGTGTCACCCATGAACTGAGTTGTCTACCATTTCTTTCATGCACCCAAAGTCAAAATCATTCGTTGACCCTATGCTTTCTCCTGACACACAAAGCCCACAGCATTCTACACCACCACAACCAGCATCACCAGAATTACCAGCAACAAACCGCTTCCAAGGACTTCCATCAGAGATTCTCCATGCCGTCGTTGACAAACTTCCCAATCGCACGCTCATTCAGCTGACGGGTGTCAACCGCGATCTGAGAGAGCTCATTTTAAACGGGCCATTTCTTTGGCGAGAGCTCCATTGGGACGAACTGGAGGAGGGCCTACTTGATGAGGAGTTCTCTTACTTTGCTGAAAAGTATTTCAAGGAGGGTCGCATGTTGCAATATGTCAGCTTGGATTTCTCGAATACGCAGCTATTCGAACACGACGAAATGGAGGAAATTGACGTGATGTTTGATTACCTTGAAGAGCATGGCTGTAACCAAGTGCAATCATGTAAGTAAATGGATGCTATTCATGACATGTTCGATCCATACTAAGAGTCATAGCTAGTTCGTATCATGTCGCGATATCACATCCCTCCCTCGACGTTATTGATGATCGCTGTTCACTGCCCAACGCTTGTGGATCTACAACTTGTGAGATCAAGGTATCACGAGGACATCTTTGAGGATTGCATCACCACTCTACCAACTGTGATACGACGTTTCCCATCCTTGAAGAGGTTGACAATGACCCTGATGGGTCATGACGACCCAGGAGACATCAGCGAAGATATACACAGCATCACTCAACACATTCACCTACGATCTTTGGTTCTTCAGGAAGTGACAGCTATACGATATTCACGAGATGTCTTGGAAATTGTTCCACGGCTGCCGAATTTACAAAAGCTGGCAATTGGATGCACCAACATGAGGTCGATCAACGATCATGATACTTTACTTCGTCACTGTCATCAGCTGGATTCAATAACAATCACGGAGGATCAATTTCTTGACTACAAACTATTTGCCTACGACATTGTGCACCGCCCAAACATGAAAAGTTTGTACTTGCGCGCTGATGCTGATGACTGGGAAACGGAGGCTATGGAACACGTTGCTTATATCGAGAAACACCATCATGAGCTTGAGACGCTTGTATTGGGGAATAGTGTATTCGTTCACCCACCATTGATCCGAAAACTTGGCAGCTTATCTTCATTTCTCAATCTACGATGCTTGGCACTCTCTGGATACTGCCTCGACCACCATGGATACGCTGATGTCGATGCCCTTCACAAAGAGTTGATTCACTTTCTCGGTGGATGCCCCAATCTGGATCAAATTCATTTCGAGGATATGGATGGAGTTGTTGGGGATGATACCTTGGATGCAATTCAAGCGAATGGCCTGCGCTCGCTGCATTTGGCACGGATGGCCAATATCACCACCAACCCCATTACTCGTCTTCTTAAGCGCCATCAGCAACTGGATCGGCTACGCGAGATTGTCATTTACGATATGGATCGTGTTGAGTATACTTTGCTTCCTACTATCGGCATCACATGCAATAGGCTCAAATGGTTACACTTTTATCCTGATGCAAGTGGATACAGAGAGGCAAGCGAGTACGTGGCCATTGACGAATTCCTTTCAACACACCGCATCAATGGCAAGATGGATCTATTGAAAATCGGGACCAACATCTACCAAGATTCGAGAACATGGAAGGACAGACTACTTTGCTCGCATGATTTTCTTCAATAAAGTTGCTTTACAAGCACTTGGGAATGTTCTTACTAAGAGATGGTGTTGCGTTACACAATTATGCACAGACATCGATCAATGATTGCGAATGTACATGGCATCGTTCCTTGACGAGGCAAACATCCACACTATGTACATGTATGCATATGCGAGCTACCTATAATGACTATTCGTGTGCCCAACCTTTGAGCGTTACATGTATTGTGAGAGAACTAATGGCACTAAACCAATGCTTGTGTGATACAAGAAAGGTCATCCCAGTTGCCGGACCTTACAATGTTTGTGGAAGCAAATGAACCTGCGCCGCTGAAGGGTTAAAATGTTATCATGAGACGCAGACGATCTCAATGCAACGGTTGTTCCCACCTTTTCTTCCGTTAAATGACCGAAGGGCACTTTCGTTTTCACTTTTTATAAACAACAACAGCAACAACCTAATTCTGAGATGTGAGGAGGTCTCATGATAAGCACGGATGAGAATCAAGAATTTAAGTTGCCTCTCTTCGGATCCATCAACCATATTTTTGGTTTGCATCAATCATGGGCATGAGGCTGTGGTGTGTGTGCATATGCAACCGGAAGAAACAGATGCCTACGCATGATATACAACCTTGCAGGTAAACACCTGCCTGCCATGCTATACATTTTTACACACAAGTATTAGTAACCTCGTGTGTATCACATAAGATGTTTCCCACAACACGATTTATAAGCACATGGGTATTGAGAACGTGCATAATTGTTTTTCTTTTCGCTTCAAAAAATCTCTCCTCATGGCTGCCTATTACGACACGAGCAAACCTACCGTAGGCATTATTGGGGCAGGGTAAGGGTTTATTCGATCAACTGTGCTATTGATACCATCTCATACGGCTACTATTACAGATTTAGCGGAATATGCGCAGCTATCAGACTCAAACAAGAGCTTGGTATCGACGCTCAAATACTTGAAGAAAGCAAAGAAGTAGGCGGTACTTGGCACTTTAACAGGTAATCATCGTGTAAAAGATAGGGTGAAACGGTTGAGCGCAAACGACTAAACTATGTGGAATTCCAAGATACCCAGGTTGTGCTTGTGATGTGCCCTCCCATCTATACTCGTTGTCCTTTGAGCCCAACCCTGGTAAGTAATAAATACATGCGCGCATTATTCAACCATTTTTAACCGAGCTGCGTGCTTTAGACTGGAGTCAGCATTATAGCCCTTCCGAAGAGATTCATGATTACATCAAGAATATCACCAAAAAGCACAACTTGTATGACAACATCTCTTTCAATACCCACGTTGATAAGGCAACTTGGCTTCAAGATGAATGTCGCTGGAAGGTGGATGTGCACAGCACGTTAGATGGTGCAGCATGCACCTATTACTTTGATTGCATGTAAGCTGCATTGTCTATTGAATCACGTGCCATCGTATTTATTATGTATACGCTATTCAAAAGGTATCTAAGTGTCGGCACCATTCGCGTACCCCGAACACCCAAAGAATTTACTGGATTCCAAGGACCCATTGTGCACACAGCGGATTGGGATAGCTCTGTTGATTTCACCAACAAGCGTGTGGCAGTGGTGGGAAGTGGTGCCAGCGCTGTTCAAACTGTTCCACGACTTCAAAAACAAGCAGCCCACTTGGTTAGCTACCAACGTTCTCCTGCTTGGGTGCGTGTGCGTCAACAATACCATTATTCCAAGCTCAAAAAGTTCCTGTTTCGATGGATGCCTTTGATCCTTTTGCTTCATCGCTGGTACATTTATTGGGTGGTAAGTAAAAATAACGATGAGAGGATTTGGATATTGGTATTCAGCATCATCATGCCATAGGGTGAACTTGGCTATGTCGTCTTTGGATATTACAAGAGCTTCCTTGCTCGATGGTATTCCAATTCAGTTGCAAAATCCATGCGTCAACGTATCGAAGGACAAGGACGACCTGATCTCGTGGAGAAGCTTATTCCAAAATACCTCATGGGTTGTAAACGTATCGCACCCTCTGAAGATTATCTCGAAGCGCTTTGTCAAGATAATGTCACTGTGGAGACAACATCCATCCAAAAAGTCGAAGGACGCACCATCACTACAGTGGATGGCAAAGAGCAAGAATTTGATATCCTTGTATTGGCAACTGGATTTGACGTGCCTGGTTTCTTGGCCAATCTTGAAGGTATAAAAGAGCTCTCCCATGATCGCCTTTGTTCATCACACCGACTAACTCGAATGATACTATAGTACAAGGAACACACAAAGAAACCTTGAATGAAATGTGGAAAGACAAATTCCCAGGGACATACAAAACAGTGCTAGTGAATGGCTTCCCCAACTTGTTTGTCATCCTTGGTCCATCCAGCATCCTTGGTCATAATTCGGTATTGGTGATGGTGGAGTGGTAAGTTGAATTCAAGTGGCACGGTTGTCGCAGCTTCCTAATGGCATCATCATGTATATAGCCAAGTCAATTATACAATCAAGTGCCTCAAGCGTATGATCAAGGAGAAGGTAGCAGCTATTGAACCCACTCAAGAAGCTCAAGACAAGTTTGTGCAAGAAATCAAAAAGGATCTCGAGACCACGGTGTGGAAACGAGGCGGTATGGTGTCATTGGGATCATCATTTGCCATGTCATTGATCATTGTTATCATACAGGTTGTAATTCGTGGTACATCAATTCGGCGGGAGAGGTAAGTTGATACGTATATTATGCGAATGTCATTGTTTATAGTAGTCATCTCATACAAATTCAAATAGGCATCTGCATTGTGGTCCAGTACTGTCACACGCTTTTGGTGGATGTTGCGTAGCGTCAAGAATCTCAAAGATTTTAACACGTACAAGGTGGTGTAATCGCAATAAAAGAGAGAGAGACAGAGAGAGACCTGGCGTATCTTTTTTCTGCTCGACCTTTAGTACAGCGAGGGATGTGTGTAGGCGAAAGAGGGGTTTTTATATCTTTTGATGTCCAATCCTTGAAACATTCGCATGGAAACAACATGTGGTCACCATAGCAACGCATAATAATAATGGATGATGGCGCAGCTGTTGCATGAAAAAGCAAAAAGGAAATAATGATGAGACGATGCACACCATTGGGGCGTGGTGAAAATGGGTACGAAGATGGGAGATACATATAACAAAGAGAGGAAGTTTTTATTCTATCAATGATACAAGGGGAAAGAAGCCAAAGATGACACCAACACGTGGTTGTGCATGAATGATCGCTTGATGATGAAGAAGTGTGGCCATTGTTCCGAAAATAGATGATGGCTTTTGATGTTTGATGGCGTGCTCGTGCGTAAATGTGTCAGGATCTGCCACTTCTTCCTACACCCACTCATTGTCTCTCCCTCCCATCCTCAACTGTTGCTCCATTCAGGTATACAACCACCACCTGCAAACGATTGTCCTGCTTCAACCCATCATGTCAATTCTGCAATTGTGTTGATCCGATTGTCTTTCACTGAATGGACAGGTTTGGCACGTACACATCCCACTACAACACCCTCATTCCTTGACACTCCATCTTCTCTTGCACACTCTTCTGCCACGACCAATCGTAACGGCATTCATTCCAGTATTTGCCTTCCACAAGGTCTTTACTCCATTATCTCAAGTCACGTGCAGCAACATGTCTTACATCCTTTTTGCATGGACCAGCAGATAGCCATTGTATAGCAGCAGCTTTATTTACACGTAGCAACTTGCTTCAATACATACAACTTCTTATGGACATATGGACATGGATATGGATATGGATATTGGTGTATGGGATGGAAGGAATTGGGTTTCCCTTGGTTGAGTGTATTCAAGAGAATCAATCCAAGGGGTCAACATTCATGGTGGATGTACATGGCCACTTTATCACTTGCATTCGAAGCATTTAGAATTCATGATGATGCTCCTACTACGGCATTGACCAGCCATCGCTTTCTATAGGACATACTTCTGTCACCTACAAGAGGAATAACTTTTCAACCAGCAAGTGGATTTATCAGCTGTTGCTTTTCCATCACTTCGACTTGGTACTCCAAGATGATACATCATGACCACTTTATCAGTTCAATCAATCATGACAACAACTCCCACGCCCAATCATTATAAACAAGGCTGTTGTCACCAACACTATCACACGCTCTTTCTTTCTACTACTTGTATCATCATCAATGGCCTTTGGTAAGTCTCAAGGATAGTCTTTATTATGTGATCCCCAAAATGAGGTACTCATGCATTCATCTATATAGCTCACATCATTGCTTTATCATCACTTGCTGTGCTCATTGCTGCCTAATGACATGTGGCTGTGTTCCTTGATGGAGCTTTGTGGTAGGTGTAACTATCATCTATATGGTATAAGGATGCCTAGTCTGATAGGAATTTGTTGGGACCGCTTTGTAGGTGACACAAGTACATCCGATGCTTAAAGGCAGCTCATGCAGTAAGTTACCACGACGCTAGCAACGCCTTCAGCAAGATTACATAACGATGACCTTATTTTATTGTTGCAGTATGACAAAGATTACACACCAACGCATGAAACATTCCTGAAGAGAGTGGGAACCCATTGCATGAAAATGATATTGACAAACACCTGGAGTGTGAAGCTATATACGAAGACGAAGGGCAACACCAACTGGTTCATGACCTTGTAGAAGAAGCCTTCATTACATGCGTACATGAAAGAGCGGGAAGGTGCAAATACTGCCAAAGATCAATGGTATTTTTCCAAGCTTGTCAAACGACGAAGCGCATCGTTGGACCACCTTCATCCCCATTTATCATCATCACACCCTGATCAAGTTGTATGTACAATTTATTTGCATCGCATGTAATTGGTACGTATGTATGAAATTCTCACCAAGCATGATTCTTATCCTCTTGTTCTTAGTGCCAAAGGGGATATGAAAGAAGAAGTGTTCAAGGAATTTATTCGCGAAGTACAGCAAGCCCCCAACGATTTCCAAGCCGTGCCGTTACAAGAGGAAGACCGCCTCAAATTGCGTGCCAAGTATAGTTCAGCGGTCTCAAGCGACAAAGAGCGAGCAAAGAAACATGTAAGTTGATACATATGGAGCTTTGTTGGTTGTATTCCTTATTAACAAATGCCTTGTAGCGAGTGGTCGGCGATACATGTTCCTATGAAGAAATGGTCTCTCTTGCAGAACACAGTGGGAGAATGTGTACAAGAACATTTATGGTCGGCAGCTTCGATTCGTCAACGGTACCACCGTATCTATTGCTGTCATTCAACCGGATCCACAATCGCTATGGAAGGTGTCTCCAACAACACCATACGGAGAACCTTGAGGTGATACTTTGGGTATGCAACGCAGCAATGGGAGCAGATACAACAAGCGACCTCGACAACTGCATCAACGCCTTGAAAAACACCACGTACTTGTTGGATTAATAAGCACCCCCTCCTTCACTTGCTATGTCTCTTTCCTTACTACATAAACCTTCCCTTGCTTAATAAGTTGTATATCATGCATCGATAACACAAATAAACGAATGCGATCAAATAGCGCAGCAATGTGGATCATGAAACAGTATAAACGATTGCTCGTGATATGGATAACCCCGAGCGATATGATATCATGGTGACTTGAAGTTGTGCTGCAACCACTACGGTACATTTCCTTGTGGCCTTTTGTGGATTTTGATGAAAAGGGGCATGGCCATGAGTAGACTTTCGATAGTTTCAAAGGGCTTGTTGAAATGTGGCTGTGGTTTATTGGCAGTAGCTAAAGTAAAGCCTGTATTGTAAAGAGATGAACATAAAGTAACCTGCGTATCTATGTTAATCTGTGCTCGTAATGGTCGAATGGTATGATGAATTCAAGTGACATGGTTGTTGCAAACTCCTACATAATGGCATCATCATTCATGTATATCCAAGTCAACTATACAATCAAGTGCCTCAAGCGTGTGATCAAGGAAAAGGTAGCAGCTAGTGAACCCACTCAAGAAGCTCAAGACAAGTTTGTGCAAGCAATCAAAAAGGGCCTCGAGACCATGGTTTGGAAACGAGGAGGTATGCGTGTGTATAATCAGGATCATCATTTTGTCATGCGATCGATCATTGTTATCATTCTGGTTGTAATTCGTGGTACATCAATTCGGCGGGAGAGGCAAGTTGATACGCATATTGTGCGAATGTCATTGTTTATAGTAGTCATCTTATACACATTTAAATAGGCATCTGCATTATGGTCGAGTACTGTCACACGCTTTTGGTGGAAGATGCGTAGCGTCAAGAATCTCAAAGACTTTAACACGTACAAGATGGTGTAGTCATAATAAAAGAGAAAGAGAGAGACCTGGCGTATCATTTTTTCTATTTGACTTGTAGTACAACGAGGGATGTGTGTAGGCGAAAGAAGGGGTGTTGTTGGTATTTATGTAGTGTGGATCGATAATCATTAAAATGCACCTTCGGGGAAAGGACCATACTCTGCAAGGTCTTCTACCTTATCACCAGATGCAAGAACATAGGCAATACGCAATCGTAGTTTGACGGCGCTCTATAAACGATCCTCTGTATTAGTAAATTGCCCACCCATAAACACCTTGATATCTGATTCATTACCTGTTGTGGGTTGTTGATGCGCATTTGCTGCTTCTCGGTTGTACCAGGTTGGACGACGTTACTACTGGCAGGTGCCATTTGCAGCTTTTGACTTCTTGGGACAGCAGCTTGGAACTGTAACGATGAGATCACACCTTGGGCACCAGAGTTGGCAAAGAGAACTTGGATATTGATAATGGCAGGATTGTTGCGATCACGTGAAGGTACAAGGTTGATGTCCAAACCATTCTTAGAATAAGCTTGATAGCCAGGTTGTTGTTGTTGTGTTGATCCTGCCATGGTAGCAGTAGCAGCGGCAGCAGCAGGGGATCCCATAGGAGAAGGACTACCTGCACCAAGAGATCGTTGTGCTGGTGAGCTAGGCGATACAGGAGAGAATGCTTGACCAAGCGAAGCAAGGGAATCGAGGCTGTTGACCGATTGAGCGGGTGGTGTTGAAGGTGCAGGAGCTGAAGCAGTATCACTACCTCCAAGCAAGTCCATAAGTACATTGGTGTTGGATGATGGGGGAGGTGAAGTAGGTAGTTGCTGTTGTTGTTGTTGTTGTGTGGCAGGTGGTGCACTGCTTCCACCAAAGAGATCGGCTAATAAATCCATATTTTGTGCTGGTTGTGATTGTTGTGGAGTGCTGTGGGGTGCAGCGGGGCTCTCAGGTGCAAGGGATGTTGCATTCGATTCTTGTTCATCTCCACCAGAAGCTGTTCCAACACCCATAAGATCCAAAAGAAGCTATACAATGGATAGAATAAGAATAGAGTGAATAATGAAAAAGGGAGGTACACAACTTACATCCTGATCACTAGGACCTGCCTTGGAAGATTTGCCGGGTGCTATTATATAAACCTGTAAGTTTCATCATCCCCATCATCTCATCGGTAAAAAGTAAAATATACCTGGGCTGGTGGGACCATTATCATTAGTCTCAATGATGGATCGACCTTCAGGTACAGGCATTGGTTCCAAAACGGCTGCACGAATATTATCGAAAGAGAAGAGGTGGGTGTATTCGACGGCACGTTGTTGAATTTCCACTTCCATACTTGCTGTGTGTTCTTGCAAGAGTGCTTTGATCTTTTGTTGTGCTTGAGCATCATGGAGTCGAGAAGAGAGTTTCATCAATGCCGTCAAAACGTATTCACGGGTGAGTTGATTCGCATAAGGACCGATCAAGATGGATTCAAGCAAGTCGATAACCGCATTGTCTGATACCTGTGAAACATCTTAGATACCCTATACCCAGCATAGAGACATGATATGCTTACCTCCATTTGTTTGTTATCTTCTTCGAAGTTTCCTCCATTCACAAGAACATCTCCAAATTCACCAATAACCCATACACCAGCAAGAACAAATGCTTCCTATTCAAATCGATCAGTAAGATGTATATATATATATATACCACCATTATATGCCAAATCCATACCTGAGAAATATCTTGTTTCAATCCAGCGTAAAGTTTTTGAACGGTATATTGATGAAGCTGTGTTGTTTGGACAACCAATCGGATAAAACCAGATAAAACTTCTTCACGGACATGGTTACCAGCGAGCTTAAGCATACGCAGCATGGTATCAATGTGCCATCGGTTGTTGGGTGCAAAACGTTCAGCGGCAAGTGAAAGTTTGGTGGTCATGCTCTGCTTGAATTCGGTATCGGCCACCTCCAAGAATGCCAATAATTCACGAGTAAGGACACGCACATTGCTTTCGTTGATCAATGCAAAGCTCAACTCAAGGGCACGACGACGAATCGAAATATCTCCATCTCTCAAACAATCCAAGATGATGTTGCGATGACGTTGCACAGCCTGTGATTCGATGCCAACGGTCTTGTTCAACGTTTCCAATGCCACATAACTACTCCCCCAAGGTATATGGTTAGTATCATCTCCTCCATATGTATATTCAATGGACCTACCGGATATTGTTGTCGCGATTGCTCAAGAATTTACCAAGGATATTCACCGCCAAGACACGTAGGCCAGCTTCACTTTGGATATCCATAATCGTCAAGACCGTTTCATACAAGATTGCATTGCCGACATTCTTTGTGCTTTCAGTGTTGGTTGCCACTTGAGCCAAGATATCATTCATTGCATCCGATGCCTCTTGATCGTTCTTGGCTAACATACGCAATAGACGAAGCAATTTGACTTGTAAAAATGGATCCGTAACACCTGTGACATCGTGCTCAGGAGAGAATCCAGCGCTTGTCAAGTTTTTGAGATGACGCACAAGAAGAGGGACACCCTACATTATCAATGAGATCCTTGAATCACCCACATGATTGTCCCTTAATTTACCTTTCTAAAGATTTCAATGTATTCTGGATGCTGACGGCACATTTCAGTGACCAAAGTAACACCAGTGACAAGGACGCCATGGCTACGATCATTCAACAAGGTCTTGGCTCTTGACAAAAAGTTCTCGCTCAACTCAGGCACACGGCGAATAATACGCAAGGCACACAATGCAGCCTATGGATCATTGTTTGTATCAATGTTACCATCACCATCATGACCATCACTATTGGCTGATGTAAATTACCTTTTTGCGGATATATGTATTGGAACTACCCAAGAGCTTCTCCACTTCAGAGCATAAATCACGAGCCATTTCAGAGGAAGAGATGTTGCCGAGAGTACATAAAGCCAAACCAACGACGTACATGTTGTTGTGGTTCAAGTCGCTGTAGGATAATAGAACATTGAATAAACATCATCCTCCTCGCCTTCCCACCCAGCCAACAAAAACGCCTTTACTTACTTTTTCAAGCTGTTGGTGACTAGAGTCAATACCTCGGTCTTTTCATCAATCAACAACATGATACCCAAATAACCGAGACGCTTGTCGGCAAACTTGGGGCTTGCAACCAGCTTTAGACACTCCATCTGGCCAAAATGAGCCGGGTAACCGAGCATGTGAATGTATAACAACTTGGAAACGTTGGCATGACGCGTGTCGCTATGTTCTTCTTTGAATGCAGTACGAATGTTGGCGCTCTCTTTTTGGATTACGGCTCGTTCCTCGGCAGCAGTCTTACACGCGCGCACAGCCTTGATGAGGTCTATGGATGAGGCCCTGTTAGCTGCCATGCCACCCCAACTGCCACCTGCATAAAAAGACTACCTTTGAGACGATAAAGAGGAAGCTTGGATAGAATCTGCTGCGAAATGCTATTGATGCTGTTCATTTCGCTGTATTTCCCGTTGCGGGCGTCGTCGAATGAGAGAGAAAAAGCGTGTAGAGTCGAGTAAAGTAGAGGAGCGAGAAAATACAGCTGCCACTTTAAGCGAGCGGAATCTCATTGAGAAGATCTACGCTTGTCTCTAATAATATACAGGCACTCATTGATCCCACACCCTCTTGAATATACATCACCCAGTGCATCAATAAAGACCATATAAGCTATCCACTATTCATGCTGTCTCAATGTAATACCTGAAAAGTGATCCATCACTATTGCTAGGTACGAAGCTGGTAAACCATCATGCTAGGCACTTTTAAACTACGTATGCCGCAGGTGCAGCAAATGCTTAGAGAGTACTGATACCTATGATGTATACCACAGCATATACCTGCAGCACTTTTACTATAAATCAAATCTCACATTTCAAGGTTATCATGATCCTCTGTTACGTAGCGCAATAAAGCTATCAGTGTGAGTCGTCAAAGCGGTATCATATTCAGCAGCTGATTGAGCTATTTCTGAGGGCAAGCAAAAGCCTTATCAGGTACTCGATACCGAAGTCACATGATGGTATCGTCCAATTCAGGAAGAAGAAAGATTTCATACATAATAGGAAACTTAGAAGTAGTTGCCAATGTAATCTTGTATTCGCCAAAGTAATCCTTTAATCCAACATCATTCATAAGATAAAGATTAAGAGGTACGACAAATTGCTCTAATGGGGGATAAATCGATATGGGAAGTTTCTATCCGTCGGGCGTGCAGTGTGCAAAGGTGAATCAGTGGATGTGAGGCAGCACTTGATGCGTGGTGGCGAATATACACATGGCGTGTTAAAACATGCACTTGAATGGCGATGGCTGATAGGTAGCACAAAGCTTGATGATAGTAGCTGCCTGGGAATTGCGCACCAACCGTTCGAGTTGAAAGCATCAAGCACAAGTTGATCATGGGCACCCTCTTTTTCCACGCGTTGTATATACCCAATTCCTTCCATCCCATGTACCAAACCAATATCCATATCCATATCCATATCCATAGAAGCTCGTTTGTATTGAAGCAAGTTGCTACATGTAAATAAAGATGTTTCTATACAATAGCTATCTGCTGTTCACGTACCAAAGGCTGTACGGCAAATTGCTACAAGCAACTTTGAAGCAATGGAGTAAAGACGTTGCTAGTAGCAGCTGCTGTTACGATTGGTTGTGGTCGAGGATTGTACAAGAGAAGGTGAAGTGTCAAGAGACTCGTGTGTTGTAGTGGGGTGCACACGCCATGGACTTGCCATTCAGTCAAAGAGAGTTGGATCAAGAGAGTTGTAGGATCGACATGATGGGTTGAAGCAGGACAATCGTTCACAGGTGGTAGTTGCACTTGAATGGGCAAACAATTGAGAATGGGAGGAAAACACAAGAAGCGGGACGTGGAAGAAGTGGGAATTTAAGTAGCAGGTTGACATGACATTTCTTTGTTTGGCCGTTGTTCAATCAAATCCTCTCGGTTCAAGAAAGTTGAAGGATGAGCATGCTGGGCTGGAGCAGAGCAATCATTCACATGCATTGGGTTGGGTAAAAAAAGTTGAATGGGAGGAATGGGCTATCAAGTGGCAGTTTACAAATAACTTTGCAAAATGATTTTTCTCATATTGGATGATACTTCTGTGGTTGAGCGTTTTTCTGTCGAATTCCCTCGGATCATGAAAGTTGAAGGATGGGTATGATGGGCTGGATCAGGACAACCGTTCGTATGCATTGAAATTCGCAATGGTGCTGATTGGAAAGAAGTGGCCGTTAGCCGGCAATAATGACTGTTACTGAAAAATGCATAAAGTAATCATACATCGACCCTTCCATTCATGCAAACGTAGCTGTGTTACACAACACGACCCTCTGCATTTTTTGCTCTGCCAGGGTCCACCTACTTCACAATGAACAAAGATCACTTACCATATAGCATCACGCTTACAAGCATAAAGGTGCCTGTATCTCCAAACTTTACAATGAAACGTGGGGTTTTGAATAGAGCAATATGCTCGGCGGGGTGAAAGCGATCTTGTGTCAAAGTATGAAGTCCATCGGGGCCAATCCCAGATTTCGCAATGTCGCCACCAGCCCAGAGCTGGATCTGGGGGTCGACCTCTTCGACGACGACGATAAAATATTTTTGGGCTGTTTGCGACATTGAACGCGAAACTTTCACACAAGGTGCTGTTGGCCAAGCCGAGCCCATTGCTCTAATAAAAACCCCACGTTTCATTGTAAAGTTTGGAGATACAGTCACCTTTATGTTTGTAAGCGTGATGCTATATGAAGAGTGGTCTTTGTTCATTGTCAAGTAGGTGGACCCTGGCAGAGCAAAAGATGCAGAGGGACCTCTTTGTGTAACTCAGCTACTTTGCATGACTGGAAGAATGGAAGGATGATACTGTATACTGTTGACAAAGCCCGTACATTGCGAGCTAACAGCCATTTCTTCACAATAGCCACTGTTGTCCACTCTATGACATGTGGGCGATTCTCCCTGCTTCAGACATTCATTTCCATATTGGATTATGTTGATCCGAGTTCGTTAGGCGAGATACAGCCAAAAGAGGGATTACATCAATCCACACATCTAACCATGCTCTATGTTGCTCAACTGAGTAACCTTGTATGAGCGTAGCTCAGCCAAATCGCTCGGATCATGCATAATCCAATTATGGAAATGAATGTCTGAAGCAGGGAGAATCGCTCACATGTCATAGGTGGACAACAGTGAGCTTATTATTGAAAGTGTGTTGATCGCAATGTAGGCTTTACTGTCCTCAACAGTATATAGTATCATCCTTCCATCCTTCCAGTCATGCAAAGTAACTGAGTTACAAAGAGATTTCCTCTGCATCTTTTGCTCTGCCAGGGTCTAGCTACTTCACAATGAACAAAGACCACTCTTCATATAGCATCACGCTTACAAACATAAAGCTGCCTGTATCTCCGAACTTTACAATGAAACGTGGGGTTTTTATTAGAGCAATGGGCTCGGCTTGGCCAACAGCACCTTGTGTGAAAGTTTCGCGTTCAATGTCGCAAACAGCCCAAAAAATATTTTTTGGTCGTCGTCGTCGAAGAGGTCGACCCCCAGATCCAGTTTGGCTGGTGGCGACATTGCGAAATCTGGGATCGCCCACGATGAACTTCATACTTTGACACAAGATTTCTTTGACCCCGACAAGCACGTTGATCTATTAAAGAGCCCACGTTTGATTGTAAAGTTTGGAGAAACAGACACCTTTATGTTTGTAAGCGTGATGCTATATGAGAAGTGGTCTTTGTTTAATGTAAAGTAGTATGACTATAATAGAGCAAAAGATGCAGAAGGACCTCTTTGGGTAACTGGGTTAAAAAGTTTGGACTTCAGGGACCATGCATGACAGGTACACCACCCTCATCTTCATGTCATACATTGGCAGCTAATAGCCACTTTTGTGCATTCCCAACTTTTGTGCATTCTATTGTAGGTGGACGATGCTCCTGCTCTAGACATTCATTTCCATGATTAAAGTAGGTTGATCCGAGCTGATTTGGTTGAGTTACGCTCACACAAGATTACATCAGTTGAGCTACATCGAGCGTGCTTTTATGTCAGAGTGATGTAATCTCTCTTTGACCGCAACTCAGTCAAATCAGCTCGGATCAACCTCTGTCATGGAAATGTCTGGGCTGGGGGCATCGTTTCCATGCAGTGGATCTCGCAACAATGATGATTGGATAAAAGTGGCCGTTAGCTAGCAATACATGACTGTTCCTAGATGATTCATAAAGTAATTATACATTGACCCTTCCATTCATGCAAAGTAGCTGAGTTACACAAAGAGGTCCCTCTGCAT
>NW_026695329.1:57615-76922 GCF_029851405.1 Lichtheimia ornata
GCAATGGGCTATCATGGGCAGCTTACAAATAACTTTAAAATGATTTTTCATATTGGATGATACTTCTGTGGTTGATGCTTTTCGTCGAATTCCTCGGATCATGAAAGTTGAAGGATGGGTATGATGGCTGATCAGGACAACCGTCGTATGCATTGAAATTCGCAATGGTGCTGATTGGAAAGAAGTGGCCGTTAGCCGGCAATAATGACTGTTACTGAAAAATGCGGATAAAGCAATCATACATCGACCCTTCCATTCATGTAAACGTAGCTGTGTTACACAACACGACTGCATTTTTGTCAAGCCAGGGTCCACCTACTCACAATGAACAAAGACCACTTGCGGCAATTGCCAAGCAAGCATAAAGGCGCCTGCACTTCCAAACTTACGTTAAAACGTGGGGTTTTGAATAGAGCAAATATACTTGGCGGGGTGAGTGATCTTTGTGTCAGCATGAGTCTAATGGGGCCAACTTGAAGCCACTAAGTGCCAAACTAAGCGACGACCAAAAAAATATTTTTGGGCCACAAATTTGAATTTACACACAAGAAGGCGTTGGCCAAGCCGAGCCCAGTTCTTAATAAAAACCCCACGTTTCATTGTAAGTTTGAGATACAGTCACCTTTTATGTTTGTAAGCGTGATGCTATATGAAGAGTGGTTTTGTTCATTGTCAAGTAGGTAACTCTTGCAGAGCAAAAAAGATGCAGAGGGACCTCTTTGTAACCTCAGCTACTTTGCATGACTGGAAGAATGAAGGATGATACTGTATACTGTTGACAAAGCTCCGTACATTATGAGCTAACAGCCATTTCTTCACAATAGCCACTGTTGTCCACTCTTATGACATGTGGGCGATTCTCCTTGCTTCAGACATTCATTTCCGCATGATTGGATTATGTTGATCCGAGTTGATTTTGACCGAGATACAGCCAAAAAGAGGGATTACATCAATCCACACATCTAACCATGCTCTAAGGTGTTGCTCAACTGAAGTAATCCCTAGGCGAGCGTAGCTCAGCCAAATCAACTGGATCAACATAATCCAATTATGAAATGAATGTCTGAAGCAGGAGAATCGCTCACATGTCATAGAGTGGACAACAGTGGCTATTGTGGAAGAAATGGCTGTTAGATCGCAATGTACGGGCTTTTGTCAACAGTATATAGTATCATCCTTCCATCCTTCCTAGTCATGTAGCTGAGTTACACAAAGAGGTCCCTCTGCATCTTTTGCTCAGTCTAGCTACTTCACAATGAACAAGACAATTTTCATATAGCATCACGCTTTCTTACAAACATAAAGCTGCCTGCACTGAACTTTACAATGAAACGTGGGGTTTTTATTACAATGGGCTCGGCTTGGCCAACAGCACCTTGTGTGAAAGTTTCGCGTTCAATGTCGCAAACAGCCCAAAAAACATTTTTGGTCGTCGTCGTCGAAGAGGTAGTCGACCCCCAGATCCAGTTTGGCTGGTGGCGACATTGCGAAATCTGGATCGCCCACGATGAACTTCATACTTTGACACGATTTCTTTGACCCCGACAAGCACGTTGATCTATTAAAGAGCCCACGTTTGATTGTAAAGTTTGGAGAAACAGACACCTTTATGTTTGTAAGCGTGATGCTATATGAGAAGCGGTCTTTGTTTAATGTAAAGTAGTATGACTATAATAGAGCAAAAGATGCAGAAGGACCTCTTTGGGTAACTTTCAACTGGGTTAAAAGTTTGGACTTGTGGACCATGCATGACAGGTACACCACCCTATCTTCATGTCATACATTGGCAGCTAATAGCCACTTTGTGCATTCCCAACTTTTGTGCATTCTATTGTAGGTGGATGATGCTCCTGCTCTAGGACATTCATTTCCACATTAAAGTAGGTTGGATCCGAGCTGATTTGGCTGAGTTACGCTCACACAAGATTACATCGGTTGAGCTACATCGAGCGTGCTTTATGTCCAGAGTGATGTAATCTCTCTTTGACCGCAGCTCAGTCAAATCAGCTCGATCAACCTACTTTAATCATGGAAATGTCTGGAGCAGGGGCATCGTTTCCATGCAGTGGATCTCGCAACAATGATGATTGGATAAAAGTGGCCGTTAGCTAGCAATACATGACTGTTCCTAGATGATTCATAGCAACTATACATTGACCCTTCCATTCATGCAAAGTAGCTGAGTGCTACACAAAGAGGTCCCTCTGCATCTTTTGCTCTGCCAGGGTCCACCTACTTGACAATGAACAAAGACCACTCTTCATATAGCATCACGCTTACGTGCATCACAAAGGTGACTGTATCTCCAAACTCTTTACAATGAAACGTGTGGGGTTTTTATTAGAGCAATGGGCTCGGCTTGGCCAACAGCACCTTGTGTGAAAGTTTCGCGTTCAATGTCGCAAACAGCCCAAAAATATTTTTTTGGTCGTCGTCGTCGAAGAAATGATCCCCAGATCCAGTTTGGCTGGTGGCGACATTGCGAAATCTGGGATTGGCCCCGATGGACTTCATACTTTGACACAAGATCGCTTTCACCCCGCCGAGCACATTGTTCTCTTGAAGACCCCACGTTTCATTGTGTAATCTTGAGATATGACTGCCTTTATGTTTGCACTATGCTGTAAGCGTGATGCTATATGGTAAGTGATCTTTGTTCATTGTCAATCGCCTCAGTAGTAGTGCCGAAGATGTAGAAGGGCTTGTTTGTGCAACGCTGCCGAGCACGGGATCTGAAGGATTAATGCTATTGGTGGACAATGCATGAGAACCTTGCCCTGGCCTGCGTATAGTAAGGCCTGCCTATTGTGGTTGCCCGTATGGAATGGTAAGTTCCCATATAAGATTGTATAAGAAGATAGCCTACGCTGAAAACTGTTTTAGGTGATCATGGTATGTTTATTATGTCCTCGTGCCATATTGCATTAGAGCTCACTCTTTGTTGAACATAACGAATTAAGCTTTACAATGAACCAAGCTTTCTTTATGTGACAAGCAGTATTGTTGGCCATCATCACTCTCGGATTTATTACCTTTCCAGCATGAACATTAGAGGATTTACAATACTTTTCGTCTATCCGCATGTGAACTAGGAAGCTTTAGCGAACAATACATATGATGATGCAAACGATCCGATCCCCCTTGTTGACGACCTTCGAATTCTATCTCCTCCTTCAATCTAAGTAATCCACATCTTGCACATACAAGCTAATAGTTCGATGCCCTTCTAAATAACATGTTGAACCCAATTTTCACACAATGGAAGTCGACGAATAGCACATTGTATAATGGATGTTTATGAAGTAAATATGATAAAAGACCAGCATTGAAAATTGAATAAGGTACGGGATGGTGAACTACATAGAGACAATAGAGAAAAACGTGACCTTGTATTCTTGGTTGTTGCCGTCATAAACAGCCTTCACCCATGATTGCTGCGCGCATTGACTCGAGTATTCCAATACCATGCGAGGCTGCAAACACCTTCTTTCGTCAATTCCATCCCATCCATCATCATCCTCCTCAGCCGTATCCACATGACATGACCCATAGTGTCTGATGACAACGCGTCAAATAATCACCATGATTCACACTTGCATCCATCCATCCATCCACCATAACCATTCCAAATCCAAAATGTTGGTAGATAAAATCCCCAGAGATCGCTGCTGATACGCTTCCTTTCCCATCCGACCCTTGGTCCCTCTCTTTCTCGTCACTTTCCATCACAATTCACCCAGCTTGAGATTGCTTGTATTGCGGCGTAGTCGACGGCTGATATGGTATCGTCCAAACTAGACATCACGTTCTTAATGGACCAAGGAAACCAAACCAGTCAAAATATCCATTCCTTCCATCCCATGTATCAGAGCAATCTTGAAACCCATATCCACATCCACATCCATATCCATAAGAATTCGTTTGTATTGAAGCACGTTGCTACACGTAAATAAAGCTGCTTCTATACAATGGCTATCTGCTGTGGCACGTAACAAAGGTTGTAAGGCAAGTTGCTGCAAGTAAAGAACGCCGTTGGAGACGATGGAATAAGACCTTGCTAATAGCAATTGCCGGAATGAATGCTGTCATGATTGGTCGTGGTAGAAGAGTATACAAGAGAAGGTGGCGTGTCAAAGGGCTCGTGTGTTGTAGTGGGGTGCACACGCCATGGACATGCCATTCAGTCAAAGGGAAACGGATCAAGGCAGTTGTAGGATTGACATGATGGGTTGAAGCAGGGCAATCGTTCGCATGCGATGGGAGGAAGAGGGAAGAGCTGAGAGTGGAAGGAGTGGAAATTACATAGGTCGGACACCTCTTGTATAAATGCATGAACACTGTACATCAATTCTTGATTATGACATTTCCCCTCTCGAACCTGAAACTATCACACAAGGTGCTCTTGGTCATGCTGAGCATGTTGATCTAAAAAAGACCTCATGTTTCATTTGAAAATTTGGAATGAGAGGGTACAATGTGGGTTTACTATGTAAATCGGAAATGGGGGACAGCGCCGATTCATGATTTATCGAAATAGTATGTATTATCTTGGGATTCCCCACCTTGTACCTGAAAATGGGTCAGCAGGTTCGCTGGGACATGCTGATCAACTTCATTCATTTAAAAGTCGCAGACTTCATTATAAAGACTTTTAATGCGGGGCGGCCCAAATGTTGGAGAGGCGATGACCGGGCAGGAACGTCAATGGGTGTATAGTGCATGCCCCCCGAAATTGCCCATCTCGAACTTGGGTTTTGGTTAGACGGTGGGCTTCGACTCGCTGATCAACTTCATCCAAATAAAGACCCTACACTTCATCATGAAAAGATTAAATGGGAGCGACCAACGATGAATGGATGGGAATACAAGCAATGTGAGCGGTCCATGACTTCAAGGTTGCCCACCTCAAACTTGAAACTTTCACATAAGGTGCTCCCGGGAACGCTGATCAACTTTGTTCTAACAAAGACCCCAGAGTTCATTATGTATGATAATCGTGAATGGGAGGATGTAATATGGGAGAGACAATGAACGATGATAAGAAGGATGCACGGCACATGAATTGGGGTATTACTTTACGCTCCCTGTAGATAGCATTAATTCTGCATGTTTGTATGTGGCACATGCCCTGAGGGTATACTTGACAAGCACTAGCTCTAGTTTTTCGCTATTCATCCGCCATTTTTTCCATAACGTTTAAAGCAAGCATGGTCAATCATATGAATTTTCACAATGACAAGAAGAGATGATAAAGCTGCATGATGACACCACTATCGAGGTTCAATTTCTGTATAGATGATTGGCTAGCCCAATAACAAGAATGTTCATGCAAGATCTCTTATCTAATCTTAAACCTTTGTTTGGCATAGTAATAAAACACAGCGTTTAGTTTACCTGATGATGGTATTGTTATGCAAGCATGTACATGAAGAATCGGGAACGATGTTCAAGTTGCACACTGATAAAGAAAAATGACATGTGATATTTGAAGCATACACTCCTACAGGGGTTTTATGTGCATGTACACTTGGCATTGCTGTCATTATCATTGGAATTATTGATTGCGTGGGACATTTAGTTACATTGCCTAGCAACGATCATCATACAAGAGTTGGTGGTTGGCATGTGGTTGGATGTATCGCGTGTTTGCGGAAGTCAAAACACCTGAAGGGTATCATTGGGATCTTTTTCATTTTTCATTTGCCCTCTTTCAACCACCCCAACTTCCACAATGACAACTGCAGAAACTTCAGCACTCGAAAGCATTCCTGCTGATCAGCAAGGTAGCTTCTCCTCTTTCCTCAAGACATTGGCTTCCTTCACTGGTGATTTATCGGCCTTGACGTGTCCATCGTTTTTGTTGGCTCCCATTTCCCTTTTGGAATACTCGTAAGTTCTCTTTTCATCTTTCTTTATTCCAGTGACACAATGGGTGCATGGTGGGAAATGAGCCTGTCAAGATGAAGAATGAGTGTATGGCAATGGGGTATACGTGGTCGTGCGGTCTATCTATTTCAAGGGGTTGCGTGTGTTGGCTGGGTGCGTTTGCTTGTGGATGTCTCAGGGCACGGTCACCAGAGGATCATTATGTCATCTCATGACACACACACAGGGCAAAATTCTTTCATTCAATGTTGCACGTGGGAGTGATTGGGAAGGGGAAGCCACCTTGACGATGTATATCAATCATTGGATTCTGACATGCACGTGGAAGCACATACCACCTCATCCTAGTGATCTAATTCGTTGAACTTTAATAGGTCTTTTTGGGCTGATCAACCTGCATTGGTATGTGGAAGAGATGGTAGAAAAAGAATGCAATTGCTAATGCTTTTATTTAGTTGACTGATATCCCCAAATCTGATAATGCCGAAGAACGTTTCTATGCCGCTGTCAAATGGTTTATCTCGTCTTTGAATGGATCCTTTTCAAGCCGTGTCCCCAAGGGCGAATGGGAAAAGAAGCCTTTCAACCCCATCCTCGGTGAACAATTCAAGTGCTCCTGGGACAATGGTACTCATATTGTGTGTGAGCAAGTATCGCATCATCCTCCAGTGTCGGCCTTTTTCATTGAGAACAAAGAAGCTGGTGTCATTGTCAATGGTCATGATGGTCAAAAGACGCGTTTCTCTGGTACACAAATGTTGGTGGATCAAGTTGGATACTGTGTGGTCAAGCTCACTGGCCGTGATGAGACGTATCTCTTCACTCTCCCATCCCTCTCTGTGAATGGCATTTGGTATGCAGGTAAGCTTAGCGACATATCATGGAACAAAAGAACTTTCGAGAAGGCTGATGGATTATACTCTCTTTTTCCCTTTAGCTCCTTATGTTGAACTTACTGGTACCTCCTACGTCCAATCGTCTTCTGGTTTCCATGCAGCTATTGAGTATTCCACCAAGGGTTGGATTTCCGGTGAATTCCATCATTTCAAGGCCAGCGTTACTCACGAATCGCTTACTGGTCCCACTGTGATCGAAGGTCAATGGACTGCCAAATCAACCATCACCAAGCACAAGGGTAGTGCTGAACCATTTTTGGATTTGACCAACATGGAAAAGCCCACACCCAAGGTGGCTGAAATTGATGCTCAAGGCAAACTTGAATCTCGTCGTGTGTGGCAAAAGGTGGCCGAAGCACTCAAGGTGGGCGATTACATGACTGCATCAACTGAAAAGTCTGCTATTGAAAATGAGCAACGTGCACTTCGAAAGGAACGAGCGGAAAAGAATGAGACCTGGAAGCAAGAGTACTTTGTATCCAAGAGTGGTGAGGAGATTTATGGTGATTTGCGTGAAAAGATCTTGTCAAAGAGCGATAACCGGTTTGTGGATACGATGGGTGCTGAATCCGGATGGTTGTACAAAGAGCATTCCCACCTCAAGTCGCCATCATCTTAAGGGAGGAGGTTGATTCTATACATGTATACACACGCGCATCCTTTTACCTTGTCGTAGTTCCACTCCCCCTTTTCTTTGTGTTCACTCGTCTATTACCCTTGCCTAGTACTCTTTTTGCACATATAGTCCATTGTGATTTTCAATACACACTGCAACAACATTTTTTGGCCTAGAGTTTATGCTGATTTTTCAAAGTTAACGTATAAGGCAAGATAACATTGGAGACACAAATAGGGTAATGGTGACACAAAAATGAGATGCTTTTTTCATCGCCAACTTGCCTACATTCCTTCGATGGGATATCGAATCGCACTTTAGGCTTGTCAATGGGGCTTTAGGTTACGTCAACCTGGCAACGGTTGTTCTAGATTCTTCGGTAAGCAGCACCTTAATGAGAAACATTACAACGATCGCCCCGACAACTTTGTTATACACTTTTGGTGACAAGGATTGAATGTATGTGGTATGAGCCGATCATACAGGTACCATGAGAAAATGACGAGGCGTCAAGTAATAAGAAGAGATAAAGGTGTCATCCTTCCAAGATGTCTCTTTTTGGGAATTGAGATGATTCGATTCCTCCAATCCACGCAAGTGAACTTCCATATTTTGCAAATAGAAACGAAGAGAATATTCCGACAGCCACTCTATGAAATACACGACGTCCTGAGTCAATTATGCTCTTTCCTTCTTTCGCAGATGGGCAATCAACCGACCGCTTTCATCAGCAAGCTCTGGGAGTAAACATTGTTGGACATGGATGGTTAGAGCAAATGCGATAAGCATCAGTTGTTGATTATCTCTATACACCTTTTCCCCCTTCTCCACACTTTAGCATGATCCATGATCCAGGAACCAACGACCTAATTCGCTGGTCTGATATACATGACAATACCGTGTATATTCTTGATGTGGCTGCGTTTTCCGAAAAGGTGTTGCCACACTATTTTGCTCACAGCAATTGGCCGAGTTTTGTACGTCAACTAAACAGTAAGTGTTGTGTTTATGCAAACATCATATCATGTTACCGTTTTTATTCATATGATGAATTTGGCACTATGTAGTCTATGGATTTCGCCGTGTCAAGGATGATTCGTCGCGTGGATCGGATTCTTATCAATTTGCGCATGATGACTTTACACGTAGTGGGGGACAAGAGCTTCATCTTATCAAGCGAAAGGGGCAAGGATCAGGGGTTGCTACTACTGGTGGTGCTAATACAAGTGGCAATACCAATGTTATGGAACGACTTGACAAGTTGTTTGAACAACTCAACGCCTTGGAATCGGAATGCGCATTGGTGGTATCCGAGACTCAAACATTGCACAGGATCTATGCACAACAACAACAGGTAACAAGGACTAATCCATGAATGGGAACCCTTCCCAAGCTCACATACACGCGCATTGATACCATCATGTGGCCTCATGTAGATCCTTGCTTGCATGTTGGATCTCCTCCAAGAATTGAATACACATCCGGGTAAATTTAGCACGTGATAATCCGTATCTCTGGATGACAAGGGTGATAATAATAATAATAATAACGACTTGATTAATCCACGTAGATCTTGCCGAGGTTCAAAGGCGATTGCAATCGGCCCTCGAAACTGCTAATTTACGTGTCAATCCTTTGGCCATGGGTGGTGGTGGTGCAGCACCACCTACCACGCCCCTCCCTTTGATGCAACAATTACCATCCATTGCCGAGGCTGTGAGAACGGCTAAAGAAACCACTGATTTACCCCCTCTTCATGATTCAACCCATGACTCATTCCAGCAACAAGAATGAGCTTATATAGTCAACCCATGATTGCCATACAAGATGTCATTCAACATGATATGCTTTTTCCTATACAATAAATCCCATACTCTTTAACATGTAAAACTGCTATTGTGTGTGGATGATGAATGATGGTGGATCTTGAAAGGAGGATGAAGGGGGAGGAGATCGGGATTGTGGGACTGGGCGGCGTGGCTTACTTTAGCTCCGCTGGAAAAAGTTTTTTCTTGTGGCAGGTCCCCAAAAAGCTATAAAAAGGCAAGCTGCCTGGCAGCCGTGTGATGTTTTTCTTTACAACGCATTTATACCAATTGTTCAAAAAGCGTTCATGTGAGATGGCATTCGTGCTATCGAAGACACATTGAAATCGTCATACCAATTGCAGACTATATCATGTCAAAGGGATTGGGTGCAGCGAGAGTTTAGGTCAGAAGCTTCGTCTTCCCCAATGGCACTGGCTGCAAGTCTCTTCGACACATTTTTTTATTTCATGAAAAGAAAATGATAATACTTTATACACGTTGCTATGACTTTGTCGCATCAAATAAAGCATCATGCTACCTACAAAGGCTTGGAGGAGGAGAGAGGGGGGATTCCTTCTTGTTGCATTCAGCGAGTGTTGCCATTTGCTACATGGTGTTGGACCAAACCCTTGCTTTAGTCATTATGTTTCTCAACGCCCACTCTATACACACCCATACACCCCAATCTTTCAACTCAACTCAACCCAATCCGTTCATTGACATGCTGACATGAAGAATGGACAGCTTGCCCTTGCACTCTTTTTATCTCTGATTCCTGCCGTCGCTGCCGTTTATTGCCTAGCAACAGAACACGCCTTTACAAGTATCCTGCTATTCACATTGTCGATCGTATGCGTTGGAATGTCGTTTATTGCGTTTCTCAGCTACGCGACTTTCAAGCATGGTGTACCAGCACTATTGGATTGTGTGCGTCAAACCTTGCTTCCTATCACTCAATTGCTATCTCGCACTCACGTGATTGGACCCCTTGTGTCATTGTTGGTGCGTTCGACATTCTTTGTTTGGTTCATGATGTTGCTTGCAAGCGATCGCTTATTGAGAAGTATCCTGAGCCGTCTCGTTGGATCACATGTGTCAGGTCGTCGATTCTCTGTTATCAATGCTATGGATCCAGACTTTTCGTTGTTTGATACTGCACCCGATACCATCCATGATAATGATCCACCATTGCCAACAAACACCCACTATTCCCATTCACTGGCATATTCATTATGCGTGGCATCCAAGCTGGTCTATGAAGATATACCACTCATTCGTCACGAGCTTGATAAAGCTGGCTTCGAGGTCTCTGAAACATTCAAACCAATGGCTTACTTGGTAAGTGACTCCTCATAACACTTCGATGATGGCAAACTAACAAGTCTTCTTCCTCGTTTTAGAATATCTGTGCTTTTATTGTCGCCAAGGATGATGACATTTTGCTTGTATTTCGTGGGTAAGTGGATGAAAAGGTCTACATAATAGTCAAATGTTGATTGATTTTTGTAGAACAAATCCCTTGAACTTTCAAAACTATATCACCAATATCCATATGGGCATGATTGGTATCAATGATGTGGATGGAGCAGCCATGGGACATGTACACAAGGGCTTTTGGCGTGCTTTGGGTGAGCCGGAAATCAAGCGTCGCGATACACCTGCAACTGTACAGATCGAACTCAACGGGGTGTCACTTTATCGAACGATTGCATCGGCATTACAAGCATGTTTCAAGATATTGCAGTTCCTGACACTCAATGTCTTTCACCACGTCACCGACCCTGTTGATAGCAGCTGGATGGGCCATGATACGGATGTCAAATCGCATAGCATGTTCTATCAAGCTGAGAAATACATCTTGAAGCTCATGGCAACACGACGTACCAAGTCCACCACTCGGCTTTACATTGCGGGTCATTCGCTTGGTGGCGCTCTTGGAACCAGTAAGTGGAGTTGGATCATGTGGTCGGGTGTTCATGAGGGTGATTGCGTTTATGCAAAATTAGGCTTGTGATGGAGAGAGCGAGAGAGAGAGAGGATTGGTGTTGGATTTATCATTACTAATACACCACGTATCGTATGCAATCCCTATAGTTTTCCTTGCAAAGATGTTACAATCCAAAAGCAAAATCCTGGATCACTTTGGCGGCTTGTATACCTTTGGCCAACCCAAAATCGGTGACGCTGATTTCGCCAGGGCATTTGATAAATTGATAGAACACAAGATCTTCCACCATGTCTATAATAATGGTAAGGCTTTCCTTATCCTTGGGGTGTGATAAGGGTGACACCATGCTTGCGTATGTTGGCATACAGTACTTCTAAGATTCGCATCTTCATCACCTAGATATTGTACCACGTGTCCCTTCCTGGTTACAATACGAGTAAGCATAGAATATGAGAATATTCTCGTTCAAGTGATGCAATCTGACACAATTTGACGTATAGCACACCGCCAGGGATTCTCGTATTCATTGATTCGTCGTACAACATGACGCTTTATCCACCCAAACCAACCACAGGCGAGCCTGTTCCCGTGCGTCAAATTTCTTATCTTCACTTGTCCGGTCTTCTCAATCTACGTGTCATTCAACGGTTGCCTCGTGAAAATGCAATTCGTATCCTTTTTAGGATCCTCTTTCCCTTCTTTGTAAACGATCATTTTCCCTCCGATTACTGCGACGCTCTAAGACGGGGTAAAAAGATAGCGATAGCCAAGGGTCCTCGTAAACGTTGGGTAGCGAATGAATGATGCATTTATGAGCTAATAGAAGAAAAGCTATGTTTGTACTACTATTGCATTGGATTGTACAGTGTTGGAGTAAGCAAGGGAGGAGATGGTCAATAAGAGCAAATGTTGTTGGGGGGTTGTCGTGTGATGATGGGCTATACGTGAATGTTTTCTCATAGCTGATAATGGGTTCAACTACTGATGTTGTTGTTGTTGGCTTGATGAAGTGGATGGATGATCCAAGAGCTTGGCTTCTGCTATGGATTGCATTGGATAGTCGTAATGATAAAAGAAGAAATCAAGCGGCTGTTTGCCTGCAGCAGTTGTTGTCTTGCCAGCATGATGCTGTTGTGGTTGCTGCGGCATATTGAGGTGCTGCGCTTGATGATGCATTTGACCACCACTACCACTACCGGTTGCAGTAATGGCTGTATTTGTAGTGAATGCGCTGGTATGAGGATGCTGAATTGGCCTTGAGGGTGATGCATCAGCGAATGGATTCATTGTAGTTGCGTGATGTGGGATAGGCCTGTAAAGCGGTGGATCATTTTGCTGGTGGTGGAAACGATTGTTGTTATCCTCTTCCTCTTGACTTGAATGATGAAATTGTACCTGTTCATCACTTGGAGGATCATCGCTTGGAGGATCGTCATCGTCATCATAAGCGTCAGCCATTGTGGGGTTGTTAAGAAGAGGAGCAGCAGGAGCAGCAGCAGCAGCACCAGTAGAAAGAGGCATTGTTTGGTTTTGATTTGGATTTTGAATGCTGCTACGACGATGGCCTGTTTGGATCAATCGATCATCCCTTCCATTACGCCGCAAACTTTGACGTTGATTCTGGAACCTAGATAGATGAAAGAATAATCAACATAAACAACATGTAAGAATATACAAAGACCAAGTTGTGATATGGGTGATACGTAACCAAGTATTCACGCTGTCATGGCCAAAGCCTAGCTGCTGTGCCAACTGTTGCAGCTGTTGCCGGTTTGGATAAGCAGTGATATTCCAATAGAAATCGGTAAGGATAGCAAGTTGCTGTTGATTTGTCCTTGGACGCCTACGAGCAGGCGTTGAGAGGGATACGCCTGAAGGTGCTTGGAACATGTTGAGAGGATGATAAAGAAGGAAGAAAAGGGAAAGAAAAGGGAAAAAGAGGATAATCTGTGATAAATTTGATCGATGTAAAACTAACACACGCACGTAGACGCACACAACAACGCGCATGACAATTGGAACCATACTCGGAATTAGAGTCGGGGTGTGTGTCGGTTACTGGGACAACCACGCTTGGCGTTTCTTGATCACATTTCTCTTCCTTCTGTTCTTTCACTTGCCCCTCCTTTCTTTCTTATCTTTTGCTATGGGAGCTACAGATAGCAAGTTGGCTTTTCGAAAGGGCGTATTTCGCCTCTTTGAAGAACAGGTTTGTACTTGTTTTCTTTCCCGCATACACCTACAGTCAACCTCTACCTCTTGCTTTCTTGCTTTCTTTCTTTGTCTTCCTCTCTCATTCACTCACTCATGCACACGTCAATCTCTCCATTAGCACATCCCTGCAACAGCTGACGACTATTGGTCTTTGGTAAATGACAAGTGTCTTTATTCTATATAACGCAACGAATGCTGATCCGAGATGCCAATTACAGTTTTGGACGCTTCCAGAGTCATTGGATGATGTATATTCACTCATTGGAGCAAGCGATATCCGACGTGCACGCGATTCGAGTCGAGAGAATATCGAAACGTTGATTGATAAGGTGGGTGGTGTGGTGTTGTATATACATGGCACGCGCTATTCTCGCCTTAACCAGAGAATATGGTAGTTGTTGGATCACATGAGTAGCATCGTCGACGCACCCAACTTTCCCGCTACACCAAACAGCATCCAACATTTGCTCAATTGCTGTCGAGTCTTTTCACGCATTATTCCATACATCTTTGAGAATCCACAATCAGCTGAATGGGAAGATAAGATCTTTTGGGTACCACGATCAGTCGAACGTCGCGTTGTCCCTGAAGCAAATAGCACGGATAATGAGGATCAGGTAAATCATTCATTCACTAAGGCCGTGTGATTTGGATGGTGGGTTTAATAACATGCTTTGGCTTATGTAGACCCAAAAGACACAACCACAATATGATACGTTACCTCCACGAGGCGAAGTGCTTATGTCATGTAAGAGAACATGGATCATCGGATAATGGTTCCCATTGATACTCATTGCGCCACACACACACACACATCCCGCTCTCTTTTCTTTTTTCCTTTGTTTCTAGTGACCCTCAAATGTCTGTTCCTGGCGGGATTTACATTACCACCCAACATGGCAACGGCCGATGGCAAAGTCAACTATGTGATATGGGAATCAGGCGTAGGCTCATCAACACCTATTGGATCATCGCGTGAAAACGATATGCATCGAATTGAAGTACTACGCTTGTTGATTGTATTGCTTTCACGATCGATGTATGTACCTCCATCCCAAGTCTTGTCAAAGGAAGATCGGTGGCTGCACTACATTGTCGCTAAAACGGAGCGTAAGGTGGTGCTTGCCCTTTTGTGCAGTACCCTCAACACAGCATGCAAATACAATCCACTCGGCTGGGGTGTCCCTTACAACCACATGATGTTCACTGATGTACGCGAACAGCTCGTTGTCATGTGCTTACGTGTCCTTTTGGTCATTCTCGATTATCATTCGCCTCGCGTGGCCCATACGATGCGACAAATGGATCAGACTGTCACCACTCCGCCTGCCGACATTGTTGAAAGCTTTGAGCATTTGGATATCAAGGATCCTGAAAAACGTCAATTGGCTGAAAAACAAGCAGCAGAAGCAGCAGCAGCAGCAAATGAGGATGAAGCAAATAGGGCGGCATCAGCATTGGATGATACAAGCGATAATGCATTCAAGCACTACTTGTCAAAACTTCATCGCGCTCAGGATTTCCAATTCTTGATTGATGGCATTTATCGTATCTTAAGCAACCCAATGCAGGTATGTTAACATTTTGCTTTGATGGGGTGATGCTGATGAAAAATGATTGGGTAATAGGCCAACAATACTTACCTTCCTGGCTCAACTAAGCGTGTCCGATGTCATGTTGAGATGATGATGTTGTGCTGGAAGTTATTGGAAACCAATTCGGTAAGCATGAATGGTGTTGGGGAGAATCCGATGGATTATGCTGACGGTACTTTGTGATATGACGGTAGCGTTTCAGAAGCTATTTGATGGAAACGGAGAGGGCATTGGATTTGATGGTCGTGTTGGTGTACTATGCCATGACGAATAAGACGGATCCTGGTAATTAGTCAATCATTGGAATGGTGGTGATAATTGCAATGCTGATGATGGCCTTTTCCTTGTAGCTCAAGTTGGTCTTGTCAGGATGTGTGCATTCATCCTTCAGACGCTTTCCTCGGATCGTACATTTGGTGTCAAGCTCAATCGCCCATTTGATGGTCATTCTTCACTTCCAGCAAGCGTGCGGATACCTGCTTTCCATGGCACATACGCCGATTACCTTATTGTTGTAAGTATCAATTGGTTCCCTTTTATCATTTCATAGTAGCTTACGGGTGTTCATTGTGTAGTCTATTTTTACGTTGATTGCTACATCTCGAGGCGCTTTATCAACATTGTATCCTGCGCTGATTCTCACCATCGCCAACATTTCACCTTATCTCAAGCATTTATCAGTGACATCCTCAAGTAAGCTGGTTGCATTGTTTGGATCCATGTCAGCTCCCGGTTTCATTTTGGCTGATGAGGCGAATCATCGATTGGTGGGATATCTTGTGGAGACATTTGATAATATTATCCAATATCAGTATTCAGGTGAGTAGGCTTATAGAATTGCAAGACATGGATGATAGTAACTTGAGATGTCTTAGACAATCCAAATTTGGTGTATGCCATTGTGCGTAACAATACCAGATTTGAAAAGCTACGTGACTTTACATTGGATGGTGCCATTGCCGAGGTAGAACGAATTCGTCAACTCAAGGAAGAAAAACTGCGCCAAAGCAACAATCCTGCTGCGACACCCAACACCACTACAAAGCCATCAGGAGAGGAGAATCAAACGTCAGAAGCTGCGCCAACAAGTGGTGGCAGTGGTGGTGATACCAGCAAATCCTCGAATTCAGATGCAGAAGGTTTGTCCGACAAGGCACGGGGTAAACGTCCTGAGAGCACATCGCCACAACAGCCACAAAGTGGGGCAAATGACCACAACAATGATACATCCACCGAAGGAAACAATGACACCATGCATACTCCTATGACACCAACAATGCCACCGAGACAAGCAAGCTCCACTTCATTGTCATCAGCTGTTCTTCCTGGTGCTAAGAATGGTTTTATTCCAACCGAAGATTGGGTAAGTGGTTGATGAGACATGGATGGAATTGGACCAAAGGTATCTGATATGGAATTTAGGTATCGCAATGGCATTCACAATTACCCCTCGAGCCTATTATGGTACTTTTGGAACATTTGATGCCCCAAGTGAAGAATCTATGCACTACACAATCGCTTACATCGGATGCACAAGTGCTTGATTTCTTGCGTGGTATCACACTTGTCGGTATCTTGCCACATCCACAGCCTATTTTCATTCGCAAGTTCCGATGGGGCGAAGCATTGGTGATTTGGTTCCGCAGCATGTTATGGGGTCAAGCCTATGTGTCTTCCATCTCGGATTATTCTCCTTGGAGTGGTACTCAGGTCAAATTGTTCCAAATCAAGCAACAGCTTACTGCCAACACGGCTGCTGCCAATAGCAACAATAATGCTTCCAGTCCCAATGCACCTCCACCACCTCCAATGGATGCAACATCCCCTCAACCCACTGCCGCCACTACGCCACAACAACAACAATAACATCACCACAAGCATTTGCTACTCACACCAAAAATCCCATTCCAATGTGTACTTTACCACATCTTTATATACATAAACTCGTTCCCAAAATATATACATGATGCTTTGCGTTTTCGGGCAATGGATTTATTGGTTTAGGTTGGTAGTAGTGTATTTAAAGCTTTGCCTTATCCTTAAGGAATTGGTTCCAATCGGGTTTCTCCTTGTTGAGGAATGCCATGATACCAAACACAGCTTCATCTGATTGCATCATTTTGAGATAAGCGTCCTCTACTGATTGTTGAACGTGTTGTTGGTGTTGTTCGGGGTTACCACCTGTGCTGATGGCATGGACAAGGCGTTTAATATCAGCGCTGGCACCTGGTGCTGATTCAACGAGCATATCAACGACTTTTTGTACGCCTTGATCGAGTTGGTTACGTGGAACCACACTTGTCCAATAAGCAGCTGCTTCACGTGCGGGAACACGACGACCTGTAAGCATCCATTCTCGAGCACGTTGACGACCCAATTCAGGTACAAGGTATTGAGAAATGATAGCAGGGATGATACCACGCTTGACTTCTGTAAGAGCGACATAGGTTTCTTCTTCGGCAACAACACGGAAGTCGGTGGTAAAGATGAGGCCAACACCACCGCCAAGGGCAGGGCCGTTCACACGAGCAATCACAGGCTTGGGGAAATGGTACAAGGCATCAAACACACGTAGACCTTTCCGGAATCCTTCTCGTACTTGTTGAGGATCATCCACCGATTTCGATGATGCTGATAAATCCATGCCGGTACAAAAGAATTTGCCAGCTCCTGTAAGCACAAGCACACGTACAGAGGCATCCTCCTTGAGTTTGGCAAGCATGTCGAGTAACAACTCGTTCATGTTGGCTGTTAATGCATTGCCTTTTCGTGGTCGGTTCAAAGTGATGGTAGCAATATGATTGTTGATCGATAAAAGGACTTCAGGTTCTTGTTGTTGTTGTGCCATGATTTGTTATTAAGGGGGAGGGGAAGAGGAAAGAGACGTGCGAAAAGAAATAGTCATCAATGCATATAAAATTCCATGCCAGATAAGTGAGTGGGGTATCTACCGCACGTGAAACCATGACAAACCATGCGTGAGTATATATCCAGTGTGGGGTTCTTTTCAAGATATTCATGCAGATTCACTTTCCCATCATATGTCCAACGCCAATAGTAGCTTTTTTATTATAATTCAACCATGAACAGTAAACGATTGTCTCGTATCTTGTTTAAGCCGACTTGGCAGTCTTCTTAGCGGCCAAAGCCTTGAGAGTGCCCTTCTTGGCATAGCGTTGGTTGCGAAGGAACTTGGCATCCACCTAAAAGAAAAAGAAAACTTGAGCATGTTGTTGCATTCCAATGACTATGACACAGTATACGTACACCCTTGAGCGAGGGATAACGGTGTTGTCTGGGCTTCTTGATACCGTTACGGTGAGCCTTGCTGTCTATAAGTGTTCGTAGGTCATGATGAGTATGCTGATGCGTTGACTGGTGTGTGTATATGTGTGTGTTGGCGTATTGTAGTGGTAGTGTGGTTGTGGTTGTGGTGGTATAGTGTGCTTACTTTGGTTGTGGTTGGTGTGGTTCTTGGACTTGGCCATTGTTAATTCCTATAATCCCCAAAGTCAATTTCATCCATTCAATCCATCCTTCATCCATCGATCCCTTGATGCATCCATTGATCCATCAATCAATTTTCATATATATATTGCATTTACCTTTCACTGGATTGAAAGAGAGAGGAGGTTGATTGGATTCACGAACCACTCACTCGGTCAATCCCCCCTCCTGCCTGCCAGCTCTGCTGTGGCACTATTCTCCCACCCCCACCCCCAACATTTCCCCTTACACGTGACTTGACCCATAAATCACCATACTAACAACTGCTTGAATGGATGTGATGAATGATAACATGTTATTACAAGGTAAATTTTTCTAGAAAAACAATGCAAAAAGACAAATATGAATGTAAAGATGCTATAGGAAGAACAAACTATGCACGATGTTTCCGCTTCTTGTTATCATCAACCGTTTCCATTGCTTCCCACATGGCTTGATCCTCTTCATCTTCCTCATCATCAGCTTCTTGTTGTTGCTCTTCCTCATGCTGGAATTCATCATCCACTAACAGACACGTCATACGCTGCTTGAGATACACCTTGTGCTCCACCTGCGGAAAGTGGTCTTGGTTTCATGCACCCGTGCAAATCGATCCAGTGATACAGTGACAAGGTATGCACTTGCGGCGCTGACTCGGAAAATCCTGGCTGCAGGTGCCATGGCAACGGCTGTACCACTACCAGTCAAACCTATCATACCAATGTCAATATGCCAACTCTTTGGTACGATCCTTCTTCTTCTCTACCCTTGTATTGTCCAAGTGTGCGTCCTGTCTCCACATCAATAACACGTACAGTGTTCATGGTATCCGTGAAAATCAATTCGCTGGTAATTTTT
>NW_026695329.1:77022-90220 GCF_029851405.1 Lichtheimia ornata
GTAGCCATACTTCGTTCAGTTACGTATTGCTAATGGTTTTATTCCAACAGAATTGGGTAAGTGGTTGATGAGACATGGATGGAATTGGACCAAAGGTATCTGATATGGAATTTAGGTATCGCAATGGCATTCACAATTACCCTCGAGCCTATTATGGTACTTTTGGAACATTTGATGCCCCAAGTGAAGAATCTATGCACTACACAATCGCTTACATCGGATGCACAAGTGCTTGATTTCTTGCGTGGTATCACACTTGTCGGTATCTTGCCACATCCACAGCCTATTTTCATTCGCAAGTTCCGATGGGGCAGAAGCATTGGTGATTTGGTTCCGCAGCATGTTATGGGGTCAAGCCTATGTGTCTTCATCTCGGATCTCCCTTGGAGTGGTACTCAGGTCAAATTGTTCCAAATCAAGCAACAGCTTACTGCCAACACGGCTGCTGCCAATAGCAACAATAATGCTTCCAGTCCCAATGCACACTCCACCACCTCCAATGGATGCAACATCCCCTCAACCCACTGCCGCCACTACGCCACAACAACAACAATAACATCACCACAAGCATTGCTACTCACACCAAAAATCCATTCCAATGTGTACTTTACTACCACATCTTTATATACATAAACTCGTTCCCAAAATATATACATGATGCTTTGCGTTTTTCGGGCAATGGATTTATTGGTTTAGGTTGGTAGTAGTGTATTTAAAGCTTTGCCTTATCCTTAAGGAATTGGTTCCAATCGGGTTTCTCCTTGTTGAGGAATGCCATGATACCAAACACAGCTTCATCTGATTGCATCATTTTGAGATAAGCGTCTCTACTGATTGTTGAACGTGTTGTTGGTGTTGTTCGGGGTTACCACCTGTGCTGATGGCATGGACAAGGCGTTTAATATCAGCGCTGGCACCTGGTGCTGATTCAACGAGCATATCAACGACTTTTTGTACGCCTTGTTGATCGAGTTGGTTACGTGGAACCACACTTGTCAATAAGCAGCTGCTTCACGTGCGGGAACACGACGACCTGTAAGCATCCATTCTCGAGCACGTTGACGACCCAATTCAGGTACAAGGTATTGAGAAATGATAGCAGGGATGATGCCACGCTTGACTTCTGTAAGAGCGACATAGGTTTCTTCTTCGGCAATAACACGGAAGTCGGTGGTAAAGATGAGGCCAACACCACCGCCAAGGGCAGGGCCGTTCACACGAGCAATCACAGGCTTGGGGAAATGGTACAAGGCATCAAACACACGTAGACCTTTCCGGAATCCTTCTCGTACTTGTTGAGGATCATCCACCGATTTCGATGATGCTGATAAATCCATGCCGGTACAAAGAATTTGCCAGCTCCTGTAAGCACAAGCACGTACAGAGCATCCTCCTTGAGTTTGGCAAGCATGTCGAGTAACAACTCGTTCATGTTGGCCTATTTAATGCATTGCCTTTTCGTGGTCGGTTCAAAGTGATGGTAGCAATATGATTGTTGATCGATAAAAGGACTTCAGGTTCTTGTTGTTGTTGTGCCATGATTTGTTGTCAGGGAGGGAAAGACGTGCGAAAAGAAATAGTCATCAATGCATATAAAATTCCATGCCAGATAAGTGAGTGGGGTATCTACCGCACGTGAAACCATGACAAACCATGCGTGTGATATATATCCAGTGTGGGGTTCTTTTCAAGATATTCATGCAGATTCACTTTCCCATCATGTGTCCAACGCCAATATTAGCTTTTATTATAATTCAACCATGAACAGTAAACGATTGTCTCATAATCTTGTTTCAACCGACTTGGCAGTCTTCTTAGCGACCAAAGCCTTGGTACCCTTCTTGGCATAGCGTTGGTTGCGAAGGAACTTGGCATCCACCTAAAAGAAAAAGAAAACTTGAGCATGTTGTTGCATTCAATGACTATGACACAGTATACGTACACCCTTGAGCGAGGGATAACGGTGTTGTCTGGGCTTCTTGATACCGTTACGGTGAGCCTTGCTGTCTATAAGTGTTCGTAGGTCATGATGAGTATGCTGATGCGTTGACTGGTGTGTGTATATGTGTGTGTTGGCGTATTGTAGTGGTAGTGTGGTTGTGGTTGTGGTGGTATAGTGTGCTTACTTTGGTTGTGGTTGGTGTGGTTCTTGGACTTGGCCATTGTTAATTCCTATAATCCCCAAAGTCAATTTCATCCATTCAATCCATCCTTCATCCATCGATCCCTTGATGCATCCATTGATCCATCAATCAATTTTCATATATATATTGCATTTACCTTTCACTGGATTGAGAAAGGACAGAGAGTTGATTGGATTCACGAACCACTCCCGCCTCGGTCAATCCCCCTCCTGCCTGCCAGCTCTGCTGTGGCACTATTCTCCCACCCCCACCCCCAACATTTCCCCTTACACGTGACTTGACCCATAAATCACCATACTAACAACTGCTTGAATGGATGTGATGAATGATAACATGTTATTACAAGGTAAATTTTTCTAGAAAAACAATGCAAAAAGACAAATATGAATGTAAAGATGCTATAGGAAGAACAAACTATGCACGATGTTTCCGCTTCTTGTTATCATCAACCGTTTCCATTGCTTCCCACATGGCTTGATCCTCTTCATCTTCCTCATCATCAGCTTCTTGTTGTTGCTCTTCCTCATGCTGGAATTCATCATCCACTAACAGACACGTCATACGCTGCTTGAGATACACCTTGTGCTCCACCTTGCGGAAAGTGGTCTTGGTTTCATGCACCCGTGCAAATCGATCCAGTGATACAGTGACAAGGTATGCATCTTCAGGCGCTGACTCGGAAAACTTGGCTGCAGGTGCCATGGCAACGGCTGTACCACTACCAGTCAAACCTATCATACCAATGTCAATATGCCAACTCTTTGGTACGATCCTTCTTCTTCTTCTTACCCTTGTATTGTCCAAGTGTGCGTCCTGTCTCCACATCAATAACACGTACAGTGTTCATGGTATCCGTGAAAATCAATTGCTGGTAATTTTTGCCGATAGAGAGACTTGTCAAAGGTACTTTGCCTCCAACATCATGATCGTGAATAGGTCGTCGTTGTGCTTTAATGTCGTATACACGAATCTACGTCATGGATATAAATAACCTGAATATATAGCCATCCCACATACCCTTTACTTACTTGATGATAATGCGTAGCTGTTGCAATGCGTGTACCTTCCTCATTCAAGAATTGCAAGTCCTGAATCCATACAGGCACTCGTAAATCCAACATGTCATTGGGAACCTACATATACAACACAATGAGCTCATCCATTCATGACCCTATGAAATCACAAAGAAAACTTACGTTCTTGGCCATAAACACCAACCCCTTTGCTTGTGCCTTTGCCTTTTGGTATCGTGTCTTTTTCTTCTTCTTTTCATCCTCTTCCTTCTCTTCTTCCTCCTCGTTCTCGTCTTGATCGTCCTCTTGCATGATGATGTTGGCATCGAAAAGTTTGAGATCATTTTCCTTGCCACCCGTAGCAAACAAATGAGGATGAGATGGATGGACACGCATAATGCAGAGATCCGCACCAGGAGCGGTTGTGATGCAAGTGGTAGTGTTGTTGCTGCCTGAGTCGTTGTTGTAATCGTCCAAACGAGTATATGCGATATGTCCAGTGGATGTACCAGTGATCAGGTACGTGTCGTTGGCAAAGAGACCAATGAATGTGCCCTTGTCGACACCCACGTTTTCATCCACATATTCACGTACAACAGCACCTGTCTCGGGACACATGAAATGCACTTTTCCATTCTTGCGAGCCACAACAAGCTAAAGGTGTATGTGTGTAAGTTGAAAAGTGAAATAGACACACACACACACACACACACCACACGATCCAAGCCAAACTTACATGACGCTTGCCGTCAATGACACCCCAACAAAGGTGTTGTACTGCTGCATTCTTATCGACACGACCAAACTTTTGTACAGTGGGTGTTGGAATCTGAGGTTCATTGGTGTCCTGATCCTTTTTGGCCTTTTTCTTTTGTCGTTGTTGTTGTAGGAGAGCTTGTGCTTGTTCCACTGCATGTTTGCTGGGGAAGACAATGGCTGTTGAATGCGTATGGATCAGTAGGCTGCGAGAAGGAAACAAGGTTGTTGAACTCACATTTCACCAAGCCGCTCTCGTCACCGGTGTAGATCTGCATTGGTTGTGGAGGAGGAGAAGAAGTAACATTTTTTCTTTTGACGGCCCTTCGTTTTTGTATCACCCACCACTTGTACGCGCGCTGAGTTGTATTTGGATCCCCCAAAAAGCCATCCATCATTTAAGCTGCCATCCATCCATGCATTTCTCATTGCAGTAAGATCTAAAAATCCCATTGTCGGAAGGATGATCCGATGCATTGTGGCTCTGCAGAGTCGATCTAATCCGCAGCAACACATCAATTACCTTTTTGTATGCACACTTGATCCATCCGCAGCAGCACGAGGAGTGAGGTCATAAATGCACACACACACACATTCATCCTTTTTGATCCAAATCAGAATCTGGGTTCTTGGTATTGTTTTTTATTCCTTGGCGTCATTTGATCAACAGCGCAACTACCACATTACACAAGAAAAAAAGCTCACACAATTGAGCGCCGCTGCACATCCCCATCACGGGGAAAGATTGTCAAACGTTTTAGACATAAAAAGTAGTGATTGCTTTTTGCTTTAATGAGAGGTATCATGAAAATGGTCATATAAAACAGGGTATATACAAAGATTGGGGGGGAGCATACAAATGAAACATAAATAAGAGTGGCATAGATGTACATTATTACGTGTGTGTGAGGAAAAGTGTTATCCCAGGGACGATGAAAGGGTGCCACCACGCAGTTTACCCAATCAGGTGGCAAGGAGACGGTGGTGATGGTGGTGCCAAGTGGGGGTTCGAGACATATGTGGACCTGGGCATGTGGGAGATATGACAAGGGTCGAAAGGTGTCTGGACCGTGCATGATGAAGGTGTTGATTTGTGTGTGTGTGGTCATTTGAGTTTTTCTTCAGTGCCTGATAATGATTCGAGAAGGAGTTGTAGAATGATGCCAAAGGCTAGTCGTACATTGGATGGACATGATGAGGTCCTACGTCTTGAGGAATGTATTGAAGAAGAAGATGCTTCTGATCCTTGTGTCGCATTAATGCATCCTTGCGGCTAAACTCAGCATTGCATTGATCACAAGGATACAATCGTTCACCTCGATGGACCGTCTGAATATGACGTTTACGGTCATGCTTACGATCGAATCGTTTAGGGCACTCGGGGCATCCAAAGGGTCGATAACGCTGCTTGTCGTGTGTCTTCATATGCGTTCCCAAATTATAACGTCGATTGAATTGACGATGGCAGGTTGGGCATGTAAATACTTTGGCTTTGGCCAATGCAGGGAATAAATGATGCTCTTGCTGCTGCTGCTGCTGCTGCTGGTAATTGATGTTTGCTGCGCCCATATCAGGTGTGTTGTTGACAGTAGCAGGCTGAGGAGAATGGTACTGCTGCTGCTGCTGCTGGTAGTAATTGGTCAAGTAAGGAGCTACAGCAACATCCACCATGCCGGTTGTATTATCTTCGTCATGTGGGTACATAACAGGAAAGTCATCGAGACCTTCATCAGGGGAAAATGGAGTAGCGCTTGGATCGAGAAATGGTGTAGGAGTGGGTGGCATCACCGATGCAGGCACTACATAGGGAGATACTACATCATCTTGCTGCTGCTGAGAATGATGATGATGATGATGCATTGCCAACATGTTGGGGTCAATGCTGCAGAAAGCAGGGTCTACAGTGAAGTTGTCGCTGTAAAAGGTCTTTTTGTACATGTTGGAGAGGAAAAAGGAAATTCTGTAAAGAAGAAGAAGAGGAAAGAGTAGAGAAAGAGAGAGCGGGTAGCCACTTTTTCAACAGCCTTTTTATATTATTTGGGTACACAGCATGATTTTCGATCCCACTTTTTCAAAGCTGCTGCGGCTCTCTTGGCCGACACGTTCTCGCAGCTACCAATGAGTCACTTTGAGATATGGGAGGGAGTAAAAAAGAAGGAACTGGAAATAACGAGCAGGCACTTTTTCTTGTGATACATAAGCGGTCAAGCCCTTGCTGCAGATGATGTGGTGTTGGTAGCACAAAGTGTGGCCCAGCCACTTCCAGGAACGAAGACAAAATTGGAAAAGGGGCGTTTTTCCACTTAACGCTGCTGCTGCTGCTCCACTTGGTGACAAATAACAATGACATACGTGTTTCTACTCTCCTCAATGCAACACTTGGTTGTATGAAAATAGGACAACAATGTGTAATATGCATGCTTTAGTTCTCTCACGTACACCCAAGAAGGCTATTTTGTTTTCATTGCATATATGTGTGTTGTGTCATGAAAGAGACCTGGTGATGATGATGATGACAATGGTACATACAAAAGCACGTCAGCTATGTAGGCATTTGTATTCTGTCAAGTGATTGGGATGGCGCCACCAAATTTACTTTATATATGCATGCTGCCAAGAGGGAGCCAAGATATGGTATGCCAATCATGTCCTTGCATAAACCCACAACTCCACATTACTGGATTAATCGATTGAAACATTGCGAGAAGGGTTGTTGTTGGAGCGGAGTATTATAAGAAGACAAGAGTTTGTAGGCTCCAGATTGTTGTATTTCATTTGAAGGGTGTCTCGCTCAACCCATCTTTCTTTATGGAAGGTGCGTGTGTGGTGTCTTTGTGAGTGAATTCGTTCACACTTTGAGTCCGGATGCCCGACCCAAAGGCATGATGTATTCGGAATTAAGTGATGGCACACTACTTTTGGAAATTGCTCAAATGAAAATGAAAAAAGGCAAAAATTTGACAAAAGGGCTTGGCGTACAACCCAGGGAAAAAACCACCCCGCCAATCCCCCACACATCAAAAAACAAGCATGTATGTGTGTATAAGCAAGTGCATCATCGACTAAGATATTATTTGTACAGGATTCCACGTATATATAAAAAGGGAGAGGGGATAGTAAGACTACTACTATGACTACTATGACTACTAATGAGTGGGGTGGGTTTGCTGTTATACTATAATGATTGAGTGTCTTAATGGTGCAGCAGATCACCTGAGGATGGATTTTGTCTGGGAGGATAAAAAAAGGGTTGTGCACCAGCAGCAGCAGCAGCTGCTGCAGCAGCTGCAGTATTGGAAGAAGGACGTTCAACTGCCATAATAGCATCTTCAAAAGCAAAAGGCATTGTCGTAGTGGATGATGGTTGTGGTGTTTGCATTATACCGCCATAGGATGCCGCTGCTGCCGCAGCAGCTACCACTTGTTGTTGTTGTTGCTGTTGATGTGGTACCACGGGTTGCTGTTGTTGCTGTGGTGGTGCAAACATGGGATGGTCAAAGCGATGTTGATCCATATTTATATCTTGTTGTTCTTGAATGGTGAGCGTATATTCTGGTACTTGAACGAGTTGCATTCCTTTATGAGCAGAGTCATTCTTTTGCTTCTTTTTTGAAGAGGCATCCATGGGAGGAGACTGGACGGTGCCAAGGGTTGCCAAGGAATCAAGTACCTCTGGTGTTGCCGTTGGACGATAGCTGCCGATCATCTTGGCCATATTGTGCTCTACAGCACGTGTCCATTCCTCGTTGGCAGCAACCACTGCACATAGACGCGCTGAGAGTACCAGTAAACGTTGACTACGTTCCTGCACACCACGTGCACGTTCCTCATCCAACTTTCTAGAAAACGCAGCGTCGTTGATCATCAAAGATGGAAATTGTTGTTGAAGGGTCTGGCGTATCACATGTGCTGGTAATCGCTGTCTCACCAGTTGTATCATCATTTCTTGTACCTCTTGTGGCCATCCCATGTCATCATCACCAACATCGTCTTTAACCTCCTTTGAAAATACCCAACATGGTTCATTCTCTTGTCCTTGTCCTTGTTCAAGTACCAGTCGTGTCATGTTTCCTTCCCCCATCACGTGCACATGACTCTATTACATACGCGTACACATTTGTCAATGATTTCCCAAGTCCCATTGTGACATGTTCAAAACACTCACCTTGTTGCCAAATTGATCATGCTTGACATTGTATCCAAATCCGGCTGCGATTCTTGTACAATAATCAAGCGCTGATGAATGGTCTGGAAACGTATGTTGTAATAGTCGTTCGTGGATGGCTTCCATCTGGATATGACGCATTTCAGCTTGAGACCATTGTTTTCATCATTCCATCATCATCATCCAACTTACGCGAGTCGTTTGTTGTTGTTGTTGTTGTTTTGAATGAGATGCTGACATGGATCATTCACTGAGGTGGTGGTGGGGTTTTAATGTCAATTTGTCAATAATAAGAAGGAAGAAAAATGACAGGAAAAGAAGGAAAAGAAAAGAAGAGAAAAAAGGAACGTAATCAATGAATCAAGGAGTAAAAAAAAAGTGCGACTGACAGTGGTGCGACGATCAAGGAGGCGAGAGCGCTTGTGTGTTTGCTTTGGCGGGCCCAGTGAATGCAGGAAAGCGCGTGACATTCCGTTCGAAACGAAGCCAAAACGATCACAAGGATATCAAAGGAGACCCCATTTTCCCTTCTCGTACATTACTCCTCATCCTCATGCTCTTGTGGTTGTTGTTGTTGTTGTTGTTGTTGTTGTTGCTCTAGCGTTTATTTTCCACTTGTCATATATGTATATACATCTTTCTGGATCGTGGTTGAAAGCAAAGTGAACGCGTACGTACGCACGGGATGTGAAGGGGTTTTGGTTGGTTGTTCACACAAAAGTAAGGAGGAGAATAGTATTGGCGGGTCATTACGGTTGCATAACAATAGTAGTAGTGATGGTGGTGGTAATAGCTGGTATACTTTTGTCTCAATGATTGTTGTCGTAAGCCGTTTTGCTCATCATGGCTGCTGCTGATTGACTAATGGCGCCACCAGTTGCACCAAATACAGCTGTTGATGTCAAAGAGTTGTTGATGTATTTCTGCAACATTTGGTTCTCGGTCAACAATGATTCATGCTCCTTCTTTGCCGAATCCACTCGGGAAATCACAGCTATCCTCAAGATTATAATTAAATACTGAAGGCATATACAAGTAACTTTTCTATATACCTCGAAGTTGTTGTTGCAGCTGAAGCACATTGCTATGAAGGTTCCCCATTCCTTAGTCATCCACTGCTCCAATCTCACATTGCATTGAATCCACTTACTTTACAAGAGCTTCTCTTGCTTCAGCGTCTTCCGTAATGTAGTTGTCATCGGCCATCGTTGAGTATGAGAGAAAGAGAGAGCGAGAGAAAGAAGTGAAAAAGCCCACTAGTCCGACTACGGCGATCCTCCCTCCTGCTGCTCTTTCTGCGTCACACAAATGATGCCCTTTCCTTCCGATACCTCACCGCTTCCGGTCACTCATCCCATCCGCCATTTACCATCGCCATGACAAATACTCCCTTGTATCCATGGATACGTAGCATATATTTAAATTTGACTTCCTATATCTACCACCGTTCTTTCTATAAGGATGGATCGTGTGTTCAGTAAAGTGATACGTAAACGAGCCATTGTCAAAGTTTATCTATTTTTCATGCATTCAAATGAGTTGCTTCTTTCTCGGCATATCACAAAGCACAAGCATACACGCGTGTCATTCAAGGAGGTGATGTAGTGTATGTACATGTTGAGAAGAAAGGGGGTAAACGATCAACAATACCCAAAGCAGATATATGGATTGTCATTTAGAGAACACCAATTGGGATCTCTCATTTTCTACATACATGTCAATGGGTTGTTTATCCAACAGGTGTGGATGAAAAGACCCTGTTGATGTACATACATAGGCCCTGTATCATGGCTGGTTGTGCCAATTACGACAATCAATCTTTTCTTTATTTGTGTTTGCTCATTGTCACCCCCTTTTTTTCTCATCTCCCACGCATCTTGCCACTCTTTACACACACAATCTTATATTAATGTGCATCTTCAAGTGCCAAGTTATCCTTATGTTAGGAGCCAATGAATAGGTGTATCCATCATGGAACAAAGGAGTAGACACACAACGTGGTTGTATGTATGTAGGCAGCAGGTGATGTGAGAAATAGTTGTACAGGGGATGCATCAGGAGGTGAAGTGAGTGTGTGTGAGAGAGACGTGGGTCGATCGCACAAAAGCCAAGATGAGAGAGAGAGCGTTACATACAAATGAAGTTGCGTCTTTTATGCAGGTCTGGTTGTGATTTGGATGGGACATTAAATCGATATGACATCCTCGCATGCATCATCATCATCATGATCAACGCGTGAGTCTTTTTTTTACTTTTCCTTCTTCTTTCTCTCTCACATTCTTCTACATAATCCATGTCAGTATTGACACCTTCTACAACCAACAGCACACCCTCCACCTCCTCCTTGGATTATCGTATCGACGTGCATTTGGCTACAGAGATTGGCCAACACCTGGTATCCAAGATGCGTTGTATGCAAACAACCATTCAACAACAACAGGAATCTCTCAACGAGCTATCCGAGCAATTAAATGCAAGGCAAAAAGTGGAAGGTAGGTTGAACAATGATATGCAGGTATACTGCGCATAGTAAACTAAGCATGTTGCATCATCATGTAGAGCGACTCAATGACGAGATATGGCATTTGGAATTAGCCAAACAAGAGTATATTGAAAAGTTGGAGGAATTGAATCGGGCTTTGGCACGTTCGCATTTGGATCAAGCACGTATGATGCGTCAAAGTCACTTGGTAACGCAAGAATTGGAATTGCTCAAGGATGCTGCCCATCAACACGCTGAGGAAAAGACAATGACTGGTGCTGTTATTCCACCTTCCCCATCAAGCAGTGGCATGGGTATGGATGAAGAGGATGACGATGATGATGGTGATGATGATGATCATCATCATGCTTCTTCTTCATCATCCTCTTCTCGTCCTCAATCATGGTCATGTGCTCGCTTGGAACCAGTATTTAGCGTGCCATCCTCTGCGTTTGCCACAGAACAGCAATCACGACCTTTTAGCTTACCACCCCCTCGACAACTGAATGATGCTGTTGACCAACAACAAGATGTATATGCACGATTGGTGACAGGTGATTGGATGTGGAAGTATACGCGTACCAAAACACGACATGCACGCTTTGTATGGATCGAACCTGATACCAAGGTTATTTACTGGAAACATGCATCACAGCGGAAAAGTGGTAAGTAACATTCACATCATCGGCAGAGTTTTTATTTTGATCACTCATCATCATTCCTCCACCAACATCAGCTATTATGGAATCTTTTATGGTCGAAGTTCCCCCAATGGGTAGTTCTTTTGATCGTGTGCCCAACCTTATCATTAAAACACGTGAACGCCAAGTCAAATTACAATGCATGACCATGGAAGCACATCGTCGATGGGTCAAGGTATATAATGCTTTTATGATGTGTATGGCGCGATACGTACAACAATGGCTGACACTATCTTAGGGTCTCAATTCACTCTTGAAACCAGGCATCATCGTTGCTGGTGCCCAAGAAGGCAAGTTGTCTCGCTTGTACTTGTCGGCAGGACACTCGATTCGGAATCTTCGATCCTTCTACCGCAAAGATATCAGCGTTGGAAACCAAACGACCTCGTCTTGCTCTGATGAGCAATCTTCTGTCAAGGTTATCTTTTCAAAACCATCCTCTCCCTATGATTCCAAAGTCGAATGCTAAACATGGCAACCTCATCTTGTCATCCTTACATACCATATCATCTTCTTACGTATTACATACATGTCAACATTAGATTTCTTCACATCATCGTATAGTATAATAATTCATCATCATTGCTAGAAAGATATATATGTCATGCCATAAAGAAATACAATACTACCGTTCCAAAGTATATGGATTTGATACAACACAACTTCTTGTATATAAAAGAGAGACCGTATATAAAGTTACTTTAGTAGTATAGCAAAAATGAAAAAGGAAAACGAATAAAAAGCTGAAGGGGGGTGGGGAATGTGGGATGGGGGGGAAGAAAAGAGTACTATAAGAGCTAGTATTTGTACATGTTGGCGCGTCGTTCACGTTCAGCTTGCTTCTTCTTTTTCTCAATGATACGAAGCAAATCACCCTCGTCGTCTGAATCATCTGAATCATCGCTTGAAAGAGTGGATGGTTGATATGAAGAGTGGGTGGTGGGTCGTGGAGGTGAAAAGTCGAAGCCCGGCTCCGAGTCATAAGTCAGTGGCTGTAATTTCTGTGCGGCATCTTGTTGGTAGTAGTGGAAGGGCTAATAGGGGAACGAGGTGAAGCTGATGATGATGTGGATGAGGAAGCAGCTACTACAGTGTTGTTGGTGGTGGACAAGGGCTGTAGGACATGTGTTGGTACCGATGGATTACTAATACCAGCATAATCATATCGTTGCTGCTGCTGATATTGATAAGCATGGTGTTGTTGTTGTTGTTGCATATACGATGATGAATCGTAATAATAGGGTTGTGGTGGAGGTGGTGCGGTTGCCATGGTATTAATAGCGGAGCCGAATTCTGGGGTTGATGGGGTGCGATTGATATAGGTTTGACTTCCCGCTGATACAACAAGATTACGGCCATTGTACATGGATGTCTCAGGATTGGTGATATTAGTACATGCCGATGTGTTGCGTGACAAGGTTGGCGACCTATCCCAAGATTGACTCGAGCGCCACGACGCCACAGATCCTCGTGACCGATTGGATGACCGAGATGCATTGGAGTCCGATCGTACTACACCATTACTATTACCGATATGAGTGTTTTGCAAAGTGAGTGATGGTAGATGCTGAAGGGGTCGATTGCAACGAAATGGATGGTGTACGTCTATGAGCTTGTTGTGGTGTTGCAAATGTTGATGATCGTGATTGAGTGGGTTGAGGAGGTGGTGGCATTGATAAGACCGATTCCTTTGATCATCTTCTTCATCACTTTCTTCATCACTCAACATAGGTCCCTCTTGTAAATCATAATCATCATCGTCGTCAATGGGAAGAGCCGCCTTGGGCCATGTACCAATCACAATAGGCATCTCCACAAGTTGAGTCTCATGAGCTGATTTCTTCCCAGTCATACAAACGAATACGGATGCGATATTGGACTTCAATGATCTTCTCCTTGTACTTTACAGAGCAATACGTAACTGAACGAAGTACAAT